>NW_016690289.1:3033158-3093894 GCF_001604755.1 Lepidothrix coronata
TTGCCACCCACCTTCTCCCCGTCTCCCAATCACCACTCCCCCTGAGCTGCCTGTCCCATGCTCCTCCCTAAGCCTGAGTACCACCACCTGAACCTACCCTATTTAAGTCCCTGTTTGCCTTAATAAAGTTTGGCATTGCTTCCCGACCTCTACTGTGTCCTGACCCTCATTGCAGTGCCGTGGTCCCATTTCCCTTACCCCCTGGACCGTGGCAAATCTCAAGAGAGGCAATGGCAAGATGATGGCCAGCAAAGTGACGCCAGTGTAGCCTTTCACTGGTTACCTTACATGGTAGCCCTGCTACCATGGACCTTAGAGAATAGGCAGACTATGCCAAAACTCTGTGATACCTCTTCCTCCTTTTCTTAGGTTGCAGAACAGGCAGAGTGGAGTGACACAAAATCTCATGAATTTGTGGGCAGTTTTGCAGAAGACCTTTAAAACTTATTTCAAAAATCTTTCACATTAAAATCATGTTTTCCAGAGGTAGGTAATTACTGTTGTACTTTGTCTCCATTGAATTGGTGCTCATTAATGCTTGTTAAACAGTATTTTGCCTATGTTTAACAATAATTAATTATTTAATTATTTTGTGTATGTTTAATAATGTTTAACAACTGAAGATAGGTGTGAAACCCTTGAGATACAGCAGCCCTTAATTTAATGAGAAGAATCCCTACTGTCTCTTCAAAAAATTAGAAGAAAATTTTCTTCTTTTTTGAAGAAAAAGACTGAAAAAAACTCATCAGGAGTACTGGAGAGAGATTGCTATTTGAGCTAGTGTTTTCCACAGCTAAGGTATTCCTGCTGGTGCAACTTAAAATGTAAGAAGACTACATACGTGATGAATCATCTTAAGAAAGCATCTGCAAATTTTTTGATGAATGGGGGGAATAGGATAGTCACCTTTTTACACAGAAAAATTAGAGCTGTTTTTTTCTTTCATTTCTTCAGGTGTGACATTGTGCAGTTGTTTTAAATAAATCATTTCAACCTTTTCCTATCCTTTTAATGTTAGTGCGGTTTGAGCTGAATGGCCTTACATGGTCATTGACTAACTTCAAGCTATTCTCCATCTAGGAATGATGTAGCTGACATCTGCAGTTCTAGACAAGGAATGCTTAGAGGACAGTTAACACGGCCCAAACCATTTAAGATGTCTGTGGGCAGCATTTCAATATGAGCATCACTTATAGTACAACGACAAGAATCTTTATTGATAAAAACCCAATATTATTAGTGCAGTTATTGATTCACACATAGCGCGACCAATGAAAATGTTCTGTGCTTATGTATATGTATTACAAATGTATATATGTAATGAATAATGTCTCTTTTCCACTTCTTGGCAGACAAAACATTCCTAAACAAAGAGTGCATCATCATGGAAAAGTTGATGTGACATTTTGTCATTCTGGTTGCCTGCCTACCTGAGTGGTAGATTGCTATTAAAAAGGCAGGACTGCCTCAGCCATTTATTTGTGACTGTCAGTAACAAAACTGACACACTGAGTAAACTTCATGTTTGGACATTATACCTGAGTGTTAAAATCAGGAACTGAGTCCAAACATTTGATTCAAATTCTGAATTTGCTAGTTGTGATGACATTAGATTTCTTTAATCCTTGAAATCTATGATAAAAGCTGTGTAATTAAGCTGGGTAACTTCTGAAATGATAGCCAAGTTCTAGATTGTACATTCAACCTTATGTGACTCATGATCACAATCCCATTGCAAATCTGCAAGTCTGGAAAGCTCTATTCAAAACAGACCTATGCTCAGTTGGAAAAGTGATAAAAGAAGATTGTTTTTTGAGGTAGCAATTTAGTCACCTGGGCTTTTTGGCTTATTTGAATCTTCAAAACTTTGTTCAAAACACAGACACATAAAAGAGGGAACATTTCCTTCCTTGGAGAGTTCTAGGCATGTACTGCCATATAACCATCTACTTTGTTCGGGGAAATTATGATTGCCTTTCTTCATCTACAGCAAGGCAGTGTGTAGTATGGCCACTTGAGAATTGCACAGCACTGCTTAGTGATTATCAAGTAATGGCTGATTGCTTTTGCTAATGGGTTTGCTTTTGATGTTGTGTTTTTGTGTCATGTCACTTCACATGCAGGATTTTGAAGTGTTTTGCTGAACAGAACAATGTTAAATAAAAACCATCCTAGAATTCTATTGTTTGTGAATGGAGGGGGTGTAAGCTATAGGAAGGACAGAGACACTTCATCTCTGCCATCATCACCACAGACAGAACAACAGAAAAATTACAAAAAAAGATATAGAGCTTAGAATGATGTAGTTCTTCAAAGAACAAATAATTATTCAGCTCTTGTCATGTTTCTTCTTGCTATTTGATATCAAATTATTAGTACTTCTTGAGTTAGTTTTCATTTTTGAATGCTGTCTTCCTGCACTACACGTAATTCTCCAGTGAGCATTTGCAGTTATTACTCCTGTACCGAGGACTGATTTTTATTTACATAAAATTCATAGTTTCTTTCCGCTTTAGGGGATGTTCTGTGAAACTGAGTTAAATATAGATTATGTGTGGAACTAATTGTTCACATTCTTTTCTGTATTATAGCCAACATTTTACATACACCTTCTGAAAATGTCTTTGTATTTATTTTATTTTTTTTTGTTTCTTAAAAATCTTGTTCTGTTTCAGCATGATTGAAGATATTTCTGTCAGGACAGATTCTTCATAGAAATCACCCCTGTTCTGAAACACCCTGGAATATTTTTCATTAAAATATCTGGCTGCATATGTTGGGCTCTTCAGAACTGATGGAGTCCATCATGTGTGAATAAACCAAAACTGCTTAATTCCAAGCAATTTTGTGACCTCAGAAAACTGCTAAACTAGGCTGCTCAGAATCACATTGAAGAGTGCTTGCTATCTCTTTTGAAATACCTGATATTTACTTGAAATATTCAAGGCTTCTTCAAAGAGTATCTAGTGCTCCTAACAAGTTCTTCTGTGTTAGGATACAACACAAGCTAAAGCATAGTTTTCAGTTAAAATTTTTTCATATATTTTCATTTTGCATTTTTGGGAGCTGATGGGAGTTGGTATTCTTGTGTGAGTTCATCCTTGTGTTAGTTTGCAACAGTGTTTACTCTTCAACATTTCCAAAGTTAACTATTCACTATTTACTAACAGTTACACAGAAATGTGGGAAAACACACTTAAAATACACTATGTTATTATGACCAAATGTGATGACTATTAGCGACCATGTGCTAGCAGAAGGCAGAGTAGGGCCTAGCTGGGAACACTTTTGCCAGTTTAGAACTAGGGAGCTGTACATGTGCTTGGGAATATGCAGAAGAGGTGGTTTCCTGCTAGACTCAAGCCTCTTTATAGTCCATCCAGATGCTTTGGCAAAGAACCCTCTGCAACACTTTTATCCAAGCAAGTACAAGCCTTCCTTGTCCTAAAACAACCCCTTACTGAGCCTTTGGAGGAGTCCAGTGCACACATATACATGTCAGGGGCACAGCGGGCTTTGTTCTCAGCATTCAGAAGCACAGAATAAGGATATATAAACATTGGCAGTCACACACCCCTAAAACAGTGCTACTCATGCTCCTTGGTGCTGGTACTGCTTTGAGTGTGAGGTAAGTCTGGCTCCTGTTGAGACCTGTGCTGGTCCTTTGGTTCTTGAGTCAAGTAACTTAGGCCATGTCTCTCCTTCAACAGCTGTATATACCTTCCCTGCCCAACTGCCTTTGGCATAAACTCATGGGATTAAAAAAAGCTGAGAGGCTCTAATAAGAAAAATAAGGAAAGCACAAATGCAGAGGAACCTGAAAAGGAGGAGCTAGTGTCTGCTGGCGGGTCAGGAATTAGAGCGTTCACTTGGAGACCCATCTTCCAGTTTCATGGTTTCCTCAAAGGACATGCTCCTTTATCTGCAACCTCCTTGAAAGATTCTCTAATGGCCGACATTTTAATCTGGGGAAGAATGGTGCTAACAATTTCTTTCAATGAACCTGATCCACTTTCTATAAAGCAGCATCTCTGGAATAAGTACTGAGGTCTGTATGTCCAGTTTTATAAATAAATATTGTAACTAATAGGTTTATAAATTTTTTCTTTCTTACCTGCATTTAATTAGTGAACACTCAAGTTTGACATTTCAAGTAGAAGTGCTTATGAGACTGAAAGTACTGCCTTCTCCTTATGCCAGTGTAGCTATAGGATCTGGGTAGGAAATTTTACTTAGAGAGAGAGATATAGATGTGTTTAAATCCTCTCAAAAAAAAAAAAAAAAAGGATTTTGACTTTGCTGTTCCATCATTAAACATTAGCTGTTGAACTAAATAACACATTTCATTTCCTCCAGAATGCCTGTAAACACAAAACCAATTTTCTTCTTCTGCCAAATATAATTAAAAACTGTGGATCATTCTTAGAGAACAGAAGCCACAGTAGTTTGTAAAAATAGATTCACAGGACTTAATTTTAATAGTTTTTGTCATGCTGTTACTGAACGTACATGGAGAAAGTACTGAATATAATTCATTTTATGTAGACCAAGAGGTACAAAGTCTCTGAAGCTTATTATACAGGAAAAGGTTTTGTGCCAAAGGAAATTACTTATTTGCATAGTGTTAATAGCTATATTTATGACAGTGCTAGAATTGGAAAGAATTACTTATTTGCACTTTTGCAAATTCAGGAAGTTTTCTAGTTTGATCATAGGATGATAGGAATATTCTGGTCAGGAGTGACCTTGGAGGTCATCCAGTATAATCTATTACTCAAAAAAGGGTCATCTGTGAGCTCAGACTAGGTTATTTAAGACTTTATCCAGACTGGCCTTGAAAACGTCCAAGAATGAAGACTGCATAACCTCTCTAGGCAATTTGATCCACTGCTTGACTGTCTTTATGGTTTAAAAGTGTCTCCCTCTATCCAGTCTGAATCTGTGTTTCATTTTATGCATTTTGTCTCATTGTGCTGGCACTCACCACTGTGGAAAGCCTTCTTCCATCTTCTTGATAACATCCCTGTAAATTTTAGCATGCTGCTATTAGCTGTGTGTCCCACCCCAAGCCACCTTCTCTCCAGGCTGACAAGCTTTGTTCCCTCAGTTTCTCCTCCCACGGCAGGTACTCCAGTCCCTTGACTGATCTGGCAGCCCTCTACAGAATATGTTCCACCTTATAAATGCCTTTCTTGTATGAATGCAGCATTTGAGATGCAGTCTGATGAATGCTGAGTAGAAAGAGATAGCAATTCTCCTCAGTCTGGCTATACTCCTATTAATATGCTCCATAGTACAGTTGACCTGCTTGGTTGCCAGAGCACTCTGCTGACTCATGTTCAGCAGTGTACCAAGACTCCCATTCCAGTAAAGCTGTTCCCCAGCCAGAACATCACCAGTGTGTGCTGTTACAAGTGGTTTCTCCTTTCCAGGTAGAGAACTTGTTGAATCTTTTGAGTTCCTTCCAGACCCACCCTGAAGCCTGTCAAGTTCTTCTGAATTGTAGACGTGCCCTTGAGCATGTCAAGGATGCCCAAGTCTACTACCCTTCCCAAGTACAGATCCCTAGGCATTCAAGCTTATGGTGTTACTTCCCATCGATGCTATTTGTGGTGGAAGTGTGTAAAAATGGAAAAGATGCCTTAATAACAGGAAAAAGGAAAGTAGTACATCTGAAAAAACAAACATGCAACCAACATATGCTTAGCTAAAGTGAGCTTTCAGATCATCTTCTCTTGGCACAACAAATGTGACAAGTGAATGCAAAACTAAGAATGTAAAATTGTTCAGTTACAAACAGATCCAAATCCCACATGCTTTTTCTGTGGGGTAATTTCCCTCTTTATAGACCATTTTCATCCTCCACATCTGAGTGTACACAGACCGTGAGATTTCTAATACCCTCATTTCTGCGCCACAAAAACAGAATCCTAGGAAATTTCTTATGCTGAAACCATTCAGTAATAAAAAGGTAGATACAAGAAACATAAAAATTATTATTCATGAAACTTACTAGTATCTACATATGAATACATTTATGTATTTTTAAAATAACAACACTACAGTTTGTAATGGTATAGCTAACTTAACTTGTTGTAATATCTTCTGATAAATGTTATTAACGTTTCCATCATCATTGAACTTTACAACCAATTTGTCTAACCGGAAGATTATTTTCTCCTTGG
Organism: Lepidothrix coronata; assembly: GCF_001604755.1. NCBI lineage: Eukaryota > Metazoa > Chordata > Aves > Passeriformes > Pipridae > Lepidothrix > Lepidothrix coronata. The sequence goes on from NW_016690289.1 coordinate 3,039,344, forward strand.
AGCACCCCTGGAAGACTGATATAGGAACTAAAAATGAATAAGAGGGAAACAAGTGGCAGGAAACTTCTGAAAGGAGTGATATATATTGAGTTGATTGAATAACACTGTTAAATTAAAAATTAAAAATGGTGTCTACAAGCCAATTTTTTTTGGAGGACTTTCTCTATCAGAGAGCATAGATATATCAGAACTGACAGAGTGACAAGTGGAGAAGAATCGACATCTATTAATTTTAGTTTAATGTAGACTTTCATTTTATGATAGACTTTCTTTGCAATACTTTTAATATTAATAAAATAAAGTAAAAAATAAAATAACTCTGTACGTTGTGGCACTTAGCTGGTTGCTGCTTAAGTCTGATGTCCCAGAGAATCTGCAGACTTGCAGGTGCTGACTTGAGACAAAATACAATAAAATACCAGTACTAAGCAAGTTAGCAAACAATACCTTGATAATGTAAATAATTTCTACTGGAAAAAAAGAAGAAAGAAAAATCTCTGGTCAGTAAAATATAAGCAAACCTTGCTGTGGTATAAACAACTAAGGTATTTACCATTCTCAAAAAAATTATGTTAATTGTGCTGATGATAGTGTCTCTTTATCTTTTTCGATCTGCTCAATCATTCAGACTTACATCTCAGTCCTTTGGAATGAAGCAGGAGCTTCCCCATCGATACAACTACACACAGGACATATTTTTTTCTGTTCTGTTCTCATATTCTAGTATAGATTCTTCTCAATAAGGATCACCAGCTAGCTGGCAAAAGTCACCAGCAAGGATTGTTTATTACTATTTTCTTGTAAGATTAAATCCTTTATATTTTTACTGTTAGAATAATAATGGCTTTTGAAAATGCAAATTTACATCACTGGTCAAGTCACATTCCTTTTTGCTATTCCTTTTCTCATTACACTTGTGGAATCCTATTTAATTGTAAATTGCAGTCTCTTTCACTCAATGAGTGCTAAATACCGCACAAAAATTGGAATTTAATACTGTCTGAGGAAGTTAGGAATGCGCTTTCCATATGTACTAGAACCAAAGTGCACCTCTTGTATCTGGATATTACCAACTCTCCCTCCTCATCCTTCTTTCATACCTTCTTTCAGGTATCACCTCACACAAGACACATAAGGGCAGAAATTAATTAGATGAACTATACTTAAATTTATTTTATTCATACTAGTTCAGTGGCATAGAAAAGTATCAAATGACACTGTGTGAGTCATTGGTAAGGTTCTTTTGAAATAACACATACTTAAAAGTTTAAATTTCAGCAGCAGTACCATGAGAAAAGGTAAAAAGATAGCATGGAAAATAAGATAGAAATTACACATTATGGTGTAAAACTCTTTTTAGAAAATAAATGATGACTGAGAAAATCTGTAGTTCATGAAGACTACAGCTCGATCACATAGGATGTGATCTACTGAGCTTTGAAAAGTAAACTCATGAAATAAAACTCTTCTTGTATTTCTTTCGTAAAGAAACTAGAGAACATTCTTTCTGGCTTCCTATTGTTGAATTAGTATTTAGATAAATGTTTTATTCCTTCCTTAGTTATAAATATTGCTGTGTTAAAATGATTTAATAGCCTTTTCTCCTTGGATGGGAGCCTGTCTCCATGTGGGTATTACACACTCTGCATTTGCCATTTTGCAATCCACTCCTTAACCTTCTAATTGCAGAAACTCTTTGGCTGCTGTACCATTTAAAGGAGTTCTCAAACCTGAATTATATTCCAGTTTAGCTACATAATGCGTGGGCAACATTGTGCACCTGAGAAATGTTAACAGAAGCCAGAACACTAAGCCAGAAGTTTCATCAACTGAAAAGAAATGCTGAAGAGAGTGCTGAGACCTTGGAGCCTCACTCCAAGGTGGATAACACTGATTGATTTTGGTTTTTTGGGTTCTTGTGTTTGATTTTGGTGTTTGTTTTTTTTTTTTGTTTGAGGTTTTGGGGTTTTTTGGGGGTTTTGGGTTTGGTTTTTTTTTTTGAGGAAGATGAGGAATGTTGTGTTTGGCAAGATGACTTGCAGAGATGCTTCCTAACCAGCATTATTCTATGAATCCCTGATTCTGTAACTCCAGATGGAGGAGTGACTTGTCATTGTTACTTCAATCTTTGTGACAAAAAAATCTAGAATGCCAGTGTGTACTTATGGTGTCGGCCTGGGGAGATCAGTTATAGCCAGGGTGCACAAAGGTCTAAGAGTTCATTTGTGTTTGGCATGTAGAATACACACTGGCACCAGCACTTCTGAGATCCCACCACCAAGCAGCAAGAACCAGTTTAGGGCTTGGCAAGACCACACGTAATGGGTGATTGCAATAAATGTCCTCCATTCCTTTCACCTTTGTCTTCTTCCCAACAGCATCTGCAGTATCTGTAGCGTCCCACTAAGGTGCTCCCAAGGTTCAGCTAACCCTACTAAGTCAGACATGCAGTACAGACAGACAGCAATGGTAGAGCTGGGAAGGTGTAAAAAGCTCTGAGTTGGCTTCTAAACAACACTTAGAGCAAAGAGGATGAATTGGAGCTGCATTAAATTCAGCATGCAGAGAGGCTCTGGGTGGCTGGTACAAACCCATGTGCAACGCAGAATCCAGGGAAAGTCAAAATGTGGTGAACTTTGCCAGGGCTAAAGATTTGCCTATGCAATGGCTGGAAGAAGGCAGAGAAAACCCTTTTTGACAGATATGAAGAAAGATTAAAGGTCATGGGTGTTCATGTAGGAAGTGCAGTTGTTTGGCCACTGCCACACAGCCATGGATGGCCTCGTGCCTCTGCCTTCCCTATCACCAACTCAGATATCTAGGGAAAGAATACAGGAATAAAGAAAACGTGGTGATAAATGCCCCAAATACTTTTCCAGCATCAAGAATTTACAGCTCAGAAACTTCTCAGTCCAGAAGTAACTTCTCTGTATTTTACCATTCTGTGGATGTATCCCTCTTACACCATTTCTTCTCCCTTCAAATCCTTGTAAACAGGTAGTCCTCACCAACATTTGGCAAGGACTTTCATAGATTAACACTGTGTGAAGAACTTCCACCTTTGATTTGTTTGAACCTGCTGCTAACTAGCCTTATTTGATACCTCCAAGGGTGGGGTTTTTTTGGTACAAGCAGTGACCTCCCTGAGCAGTTTTGATTTTGTAGGCTTTTTATGTACATTTTCCATTACCTCAGTCATGTCCATCCTAATGAAGAGTCATTGTCTAGATGTACTCATACAGAGGCTTCCCATACCTGTTATCTTCCCTGCTGACCTCGTCTATATGTTTTCCAGTCCAGTTATAACCTTTTTGCAGTGAAGGTCTATAGAGAAAGATGTTGGCAAGGAACAGATTTAGAACTGCATGGCAGTAGCATAACAGTATCTTTTATTCTCTATTGTTTCTCTAATAATTTACCAGCATTCACCACGAGTTTTGGCCATCACTGAGCACTGATTTGATGTTTCCATGGAACAATTCATTTTCATGAAACTGACAACTCTATCATATCCATACCAAAGAAGTATTAAAAATTGTTAATTTAAAAGGAACTCTTCTATGTTAATGGAATTTCTTTAGACCAATCTAGATAATTGCCCTCCCCCCCAAAAAAAAGTCTGTAAACAAAATGTGAGGAAGATAGATGACCCAGAAATCCCCCAAAGCATTTTTACCCTATTACATGAAATTGTATAATTTAAAATAGGCAGAAGTTGAATCATATTTTCTGAATTCATCTGAGAGAATCTCAACAGCAAATAAATTGAATTGCAGGGAATTTTCTGTTTGGGTTTTGTGTTTGTTTGGTTGGTTTTAGTAATTTGATCTTCAATTTTGTTCCAGGACAATTCCATTATTTTTCCATGCCTTTTAATCTACTGGTTTAAATATATGTCAGCTCTAGCAAAGGAGGTAAGAACTAGGACTTCAAACTCTAACCTGTAGTATGAGTGTTTAATTACTTCTATGACTTTAGTCATTGAGGTTGTCTGAGCCTTTTATTTATGAAACGGAGGAAGAAAGTGAACAAAACCTTTTCTACCAGCAGCATTTTGATGGTCTATTACTGTATATTTTCACTGATGATTCTTTAACTTTTTTTTTTTAATCTTTAATCCTCCAAAACTGGGAAATAAACAACAGAATATGCTTCCAAAACTTCATTTAGAAACTGAAAATGAAAAATTTCCTTTAACACTTTGGAACAAAAGAAAGTTTTAGGAAAAAAATTTTGGGAAAAAAAGTTTGGTAACACCTAACAATTTTCTGATCCACTTTAAATTCCTACACAATTTCTACTTGGTCTACTCAGAAAGCTGAAAAAATATGTTTATAAAACATTCTAAATTATTAATAGGGTAGGTAAAGTTGTATTTAGTGATAAAAAATTGTTTACTTTTGAACAGTATAGTGAAGAACATTAATCTTCACTTAATTGCACATTATATTCTTCAGTTAGCCACCTTTTAACAAGAAATTATCAATATCACTTGCATAACAACGCTGACAACTACCCAGATATCCTGCCTGGACTTAAGAAACATTGCATTTATTCTGCATTCAATGAATCAACTGAAAAAAGAGAGATAAAAACACCTAGAATTCCAGGAACCTTCTGAAAGACACATCACATCTACTGCCTGATTTTGTCTTCAGCCATTACACTTACAACAACACAATGCCAACATTTCAGTGAAGATCAATTGGCATAAACCCAGAGAAAGGCCCTGGTGAAACCCATCCTGCAGAGAGCACTCTAGTGTAAAGGAATTGGAAGATGCAATTCCCAAGATCTATACCTTTGTCCAGTAACTATGGAAGGTACAAGGATGGCCGATCCAGGTAGTGAAGCAAAAATGGGTGAAAATATAGGGTGATTATTCCAACTTATACTAAATTCTGCTTTTGCTCTGTGAAAGAAACAATATGGGCAGAAAAAAAAATCATCATTCCTTATTTTCATACTTTCACTTTTTTTTTATGGTTAAGTCTTTATCTTTTTGTCCTATGCCAATATTTTTTCCCTTTGTGCTTCCTGTGGATAAGTATTATTGCTTTTTCTATTGTAGCAATGCCCAGAAGCCGACAGAGATCAGAATCCTGATACATTTGGAATTGTACATGCAAATAGTAGAAGCAAATCCTACTTCTAAGCATTCATAGTCCAAAGGGACATAATTAACAAAGTGGCAAGAGAAAAAAAAAAGTATTGTGGTTTGGTCTTCTCAGAGATACACAGCTGGGTAGTGGAAGAAGCAGGAATAGATCAAAAGGCAGCGGCTGCTGTAGACTTCTGAGCACAACAGAACTGCAGTGAGTCTAGCAGGGGGCCACTGAGATGTCTGAGGAGCTGGAGCACACGACATACAGCGACAAGCTGGGAATTTGATTGTTTAGCTTAAAGAGAGGCTCAGGGAATACAGCTGTTGTGTTCTTCTGCCCAAAGGGGTGTTGTAGAGAAAACAAAGTCAGACTCTTCTCAGACGTGCATGAAGAAAGGAGTGAAGACAATACTCAATACTCATGGGCTGGAAGAAGGAAAATTCAAAGTGGATGGAAGGAAAAGATTCCCCTTCACAACAGTGTCTGAGCACTGGCACAGGTTGCCCAGAGGGGAAAGGGGATCTCTATCCTTGGAGATTTTCAGAACATACTTGGATAAACTCCTGAGCAGCTTGACCTAGCTTTGAAGTCAGTCCTGATTAGAGCAGGAGCTGGACTGCAGATTTCTAGAATTCCCCTCAGTTCTGCAACCTTCTACGATTCTATATGTTCACTAGAGGATTTTGGCCACAAGCACTTCCACTAAACACAGTACTGCTGAAAACTAGATCTGGTGGCGTAAGAAATGATCTGTGTTTTAAGCAGGGAACCAGGTTAGAAGAAAGACAGTTCTGAAGAACAGCAACTGTATATATATGCTCACAGTCCAGCAGTTTTTCAATGATTTCATATTCATATAAGAGGTATTCCCACAGCCAAACACACATCATTTTTTATTGTCCCAAAAGAATATGAGTCTGTGCTTACTGGTTATAATAAGCCCATCTGACTCTTTATCACTGAACTGAGCCTCTGATTACATAAATAGGTTGTGTTGTGGGCAGTAGTGATAACTAGGACACAAGCACCGAAACAATTACTGATGTCACCCTCTAGTACAACAATTATTTTTCTAAGATAGCAGTGATTCTCTTTCTGTTGTGTTTTATTGTGAGACTTACTTTTTTCACTGTGTTTTATACAAGCTGCATTTGTAAATCCTTTTTTATTGCAGAATTGGCAAAATCTGATAGTGAATGCTGAGGAGCTGGAGGTGAAGAAAAATAAAACCATGATCATCTTGATTAAAGGAGAGAAAACCTTAAATATCAACTTGGCATCTCACTTTGATGTCTTTATTCTTTAGCGTTAGTTAATTCATTTTTCAAGAACAGTCAGAAGCTCTTAAGGAAGTGTTGGCTTAGTCACTACAGTGTACCTTTTCTCTACAAATTCCATTAAATTAGTAAGGCATACTAATGTGATATATTTGGATCTGCTTTGAATAGATATACATTTATATATGCTATTATCCCAATAAGAATGCAACAAAAATATTTTGTTGGTTTTGTTTGTTGTTGTTTTTTGTTGCTGTTCATTTCTTTATTTGCTTCACTACTGGTTGATTCCTTTAAATATACTTCTTAGTTTCCTTTAAATATACTTGTTAGTTTTCTGGGTGCCTGAGTGAAGGTCCACAGAAGTAGACAAAACCTTACACTTCAGTAGAGTAAGTTCACAATGAGTCTGGAAGGTCAGCAACAGTGACCAAAGAATCTTTAAAAAAGGTCAGCCATTCCTCAGTTTCTTTAACTAACTGGTTTGCCATTAAATAACTAAACAAGGTAAAACATTTAGCAGTTTTACCTGCTCTATTATGATGTGGGTTAATGGCTTTTAAATTTCAGACAATGATGTTGATTTCAGTAAATCTTACATCCCATCCTTGATCTCTTTAGGAAGAAGCTATTTTAAACATACATGACAAAGCAGGTTGTATATTCACATCTATTAATTTCTGCTTTACTTTTAGTCATCAGGCAAAAGTGAAAGGGTCATATCTAAGCTGTCTTGAAAGCTCTTGTATTTTAGATTACATTTGAATACTTCATAAATTTTATATATATTGGTCCTCGGAAAATGTTCCATAGAATTACAAAATGAGATATAAGTAATTATTCTCAATAAAACAGAATATATATGTCTGTCTTTATTTATTTATTTCTGCAGAGGAAGAGAGTATCTTAATATATTATTCCCAAAGTATAATGTTTCTTAGAGAATTTTTTTTAGCTTGCGTTTTTGAAATACAGTAACATTTTATTGATCTGTGAACTTCCATCAGGTGTTATAATAGCATGAAGTGAAATATTGGGTCCATAATATTAACTTTAGTAGACCTAAGTACTTAGCCAATATTTGGGGCTCTACATGCTGTTTTTGTTGTTTTAGACAGAGAAGATAATGGATGGCAACTGAGACATTTAAAAAAAAATGTCTCAAAATGGCACATAATTTTGTTTTCTTGCACTATAAAAGGTCTAATTTAGTTTATTTTCAGACAGTTTTGGAGCTTCAGAGACAGAGTTATACCTCAGAGCCATGCAGTTTTTCTGTGCCTGAGGCTGTGGTTATTTTTTTGTCCTTCTCTAATAGTTGTTTTCATTGCCTTTTTTCTCTGGTTAATGGGGAATTAGGCTCTATAAATGTGTGCTGTAAGCAGTTAAGCCCAGTTCTGAAAAACTCTTCAGGAAGCCCTGTTATCTACAGAACAACAGGCTGAACTGCTGAGATACTTGAACTTCTTTATTAGCTTTGTCCTAACTTTCCACAATGTTTTGATGGTCAGATTTACTCATCATTTGAGTCTAACTCATAATCACCCAAAGGACTCACTGCGAGGGGGGAAATCTAAGTAGGAATCAGTGCCCTTCCTGAGTAGATTTTCTCCCAAGACACCTGGTAGGGTCTAGGAGCTAGAATAATCTGAGTTGGCTCTCTCAGAAACCGCTCCAGATGTGCAGAGAACTAACTCTTCAATGGTGCACTGAAATCAGGATTTTCACTTTTCCTGTTCATCAGCTTTTCTTGAGGAAGAACTACATTGGCACACCTGTCATCCCCTTAGGGATAACAGTGGTTTTATGGGAAGAGTTCTGATCCCATCAAAAAACGATTTAATAAATTTACTGTCAATCTACGGAGAACAGCAAATACTCTACTTGGTTAAATTGCTCACCTGGTTTCAAAAAGCTGCTCTGATAAAAGTTTACATATTTTAAATCAGGTATTCTTTGAATAAGAAACTGGAATCCAAGTAATTTTCTTCTGAGGGAAGAGCTTCTTCTCACAGACTAGGAGATAACATTTTGTTCTTTTGTAGATTCAGAAAATTCACAGAATAGTAGAAAATGTGCTACAACCAACAATTTGCTGCCTAGACTACAGTCTAACAAAAAGAAGTATCTGTTTTCAATTGTATGTAGCATGACATGAAGGAGCTAGTTTGTTTCATTGCTGCTGTTAACAGCATTCTTTTGTTTACTGTCTGTCCTAATTACAGCTTAATTAAATATACAAAATGCAATATATCACAGAATCATAAAATGTTTGGGGTTGGAAGAGGACCTTGAAGATCATCTAGTTCTAACCCCTCATTCCGTGGGCAGGGACACCTTCACCTAGACCCATGCAACCTGGCCTTGAACACCTACAGGGATGAGGCATTCACAATTTACCCGGGCAACCTGTTCCAGTGCCTCACCACCCTCACAGCAGAGATTTTCTTCCTAATATCTAACCTAAACCTACTCTCTTTCAATTTAAACCCATTCCCCCTTCTCCTGTCACTACATGCACTTCTAAATAGTGTTGTCCCATCTTTTCTGTAAGTTCCCTTCAGGTACTGGAAGGCCACAATTTGGACACCCTAAAGCGTTAGGACCCTGAAGCGATCTCTTTTCCCAGCTGAACAATCCCAATTCTTTCAGCTTTTCTCCATAAAAGAATGCTCCATCTCTCTGCTCAACTTTGTGGCCCTCCTCTGGACTCACTTCAACAGATCAATGTCCTTCCTTCGCTGAGGACTCCAGAGCTCGATGCAGTACTCCGGTGGAGTCTCCCAAGAGCAGAATAGAGGGGCAGAATCCCCTCCCTTGACCTGATGCCCAAACTGCTTTTGATGTAGCCCAGGATACAATTGGCTTTCTGGGCTGCAAGCACACATTGCTGGCTCATGTCCAGCCTCTCATCCACCAGCACCCCAAAGTCCTTCTCAGCAGGGCTGCTCCCAGTCTGTTCGTCCTCCAGCCTGTATTGATATTGGGGGTTGCCCTGACCCAGGTGCAGCACCTTGCACTTCGTCTTGTTAAACTGCATGAGATTCCCATGGGCCCACCTCTTGAGCCTGTCTAGCCATCCCATCTTTCAGGTGTGTCAACTGCACCACTCAGCTCTGTGTCATCTGCAAATTTGCTGAGGATGCACAATCCATCTCTGTATGTCATTAATGAAGATGTTAAATAACACTGGTCCCCGTACAGACCTTTGAGGGACACCACTCATCACTGATGCCCACTGGGTCTCTGAGCTGCTGATGACTATCCTCTGGATGCAATCATCCAATCAATTCCTAATCCACCTAACAGTCCACCCATCAAATCCATCACCCTCAAACTTGGAGAGAAGCATGTTGTGGGGAACCATGTCAAAGGCTATACAGAAGTCCAGACTAATGACATCTTCCCTTATCCACTGATGTAGTCACTCCATCATGAAAAGCCACTAGATTGTTCAGACAGGATTTTCCCTTGGTGAAGCCACACTGGCTGTCTCAAATGACCTGCCCATCCTCCATATGCCTTAGCATAACTCCTAGGAGGATCTGTTCCACGATCTTCCCAGGCACAGAGGTGAGGCTGACAGGTTAGTAGTTCCCAGGGTTGTCCTTTCTCCCCATCTTAATGATTGGTACTATGTTTCCCTTTTTCCAGTCACCCAGGACTTCCCCAACCACCTTGACTTTTTGAATATCGTGGAGAGTGACTTGGCACCTATATCAGACAATTCCTTCAGGACTCCGGGATGCATTTCATCGGGTCCCAAAAGGTAAAATGAAAAACACTCTTAAGAGAACAGCCTGCACAGTATGTGCCAGGGTTCACATCCATGCCATAATGAGGCACCGTTCTTCATTCTGTGATGGTCTTGTCTGCCCTGCATGAGACAACCATTATCATTAGGTTTTGGCTGCTCTGAATGCTGCATGTATAACAACTGTCTGAAAAGCTTCAGAATATGTTGCCTCTGCTCCAGTGAAGACAAATTTTTCCTACACAGCTTTGTACAGGTCTGTCTGCTGGGCTGCAGTCCTGACAAATAAGTGAGCTGGGACCATCCAACAGATTCTCTGAAGGCACTGGCATTTGGAGGAGATTGCCAGGGAGGGAAGCATGGTAGGAGAAGCAGCACTGCAGTCAGCATCATGGTGGGATGTCCTTGATGTGCTGATCACTGTACTTGGTCTGATATAGATCTGAACTACCACTCTGTGCATGTATCTGTGTGTTATCTCTGTGAGCTTTTGAACTGCCAGTGTCAGAGATGAGCCCTTTTGGCATCTAGGGCTAGACTCACAAAAAGATATGCGAGTCTGAAAATGCAAGAGGACACCTTCTGGGATTAATTTCTGTTCCTTTGTTAGATGTTCAATTCTCAATACTTTTTAATAAGAGGGAGATTGGGCATCTATCCACAGTCCCACCTCCTTTAAAAAGCAGCCCTTATACCTCAGAGAAGAGACACAGACTCCCTCTAGATCTCTAGATTTCTGCAGTTTTTGGGTCCCAGCCATTCTGGTTTCATTAATCCCCATGGCCCAGTCGTCCCTGAGTAACTTCAAGAGGAATACTGCTGCTGAATTGGGAAGACAGTGCAATGCAATGGTTCAAAGTAACAGCAAGAGCAGTGAATGTGATATCAAAATACCAAGTCAGTTATGACAAGTATGGGAATTTTTAAACTTTAATATGTTGAAGTTGCAAAAGCTTTTGCATATGTAGAAAACGGTGGTTGCTCAGCCAAAAGAATACTTCTCCTGCCCCAAAATGTAAGAGGAAAAATTAGGGAAGGCATTTTTGTTGCTTCTTTGCAATGCTAGTAAATCTTTGGTAAAAGTGGTAATGGAAAACCTTCAATAAAACTGACAGTTACTCTTCCAAGGGTGAAGACAAATATGTGTCACACATACATTAGCAACCAGAACTGAAAGTTTGAGGAAAGAGAATAAGAACAGGGCTAGTACAGAGTAATACTGTTCTGTCAAATACTAGGAAAACCACTTGTTATGGGAAAACAAAACACACATTTAATTATCCTTCAGATAATCAGTGTAAATAAAAAAGACAACCCCAAATTTAACTTCAGTAAAAGAAAGAGTAGGAAATACTCTGGATGTAGTGGCAAATTCAGTCTCCCAAACCTGGTACTTTTATTTTGATAACACATTTCCTCATGTATTTTTTTTTTACATAGCCCAGGATTCCAAGGCCTGGGCTTCAGTATGACTAGATTCATGGCAATACAGTAAGAGTTTTGCAACATGACACATCCCTTGTGTAAAGCAAGAGGGCACTTAAATCATAGTATCTACCCTTGCATCTGGTCAAAGCAGATAATACTGCTATTTGTTAGGCACATGCCATTTGTTATCTGCCCAGACCATTTATGTAGTCCCTTCTGAATAGATGACAAAACTTACCATGGGTGCACTTAAGTCAATAGGCAAAATGGATGTTTTCATGCTGTCACTTCTTTGAGACACTTCCCAAGTCAAAGGTTTTATCTGCCTTTTTCATTGTAATAATCGTTGATGGATTATCTTCTGTGGATTTATCTAATCACTTTTAAAAATGATATATATTTGGGGCATCTATGGCTTTCTGGGACAATTCTATAGTTTAACTATACTTTGCATTGAAGAAGTCCTTTCTTTGTTTCTGATCTGCAGCTTGGTAATTTCATTTGATATTTACTATAGTTCTTGTGATAAGTAGTTAATTATTCCCTATTCACCTTTTTTAGGACAGTCATGACTTTATAGACCTTGTCATATTGTCTCCCTCAATTATTTCTTTTCCAGATTAAAAGATCCTAAAGTCATTTAATCTCTGCTTGTATAAAAACTCTTACATGCATTTGCCTTGTTGTCCTGTACCCGGAACTCCCACAAAATAGATTCTGGATGTGAAGATGTAAATATTGAAAAACAGAAAAGCAATGTAAATATTGAAAAACTGTTGAGTACAGTGAGATAAGCAGAGATAACCTCTAGTTCTTCAGGCCTCAGTGAAGCTTTATTTCTTCCTACATAGCTTTCTTCACTGGCTTCAGTAGCTGCAATGAATCAGAGCATGGTCTTGACAACAGTGCCTTTCCTGCTTCACAGCCCCAAGTCAGCCCCACATCTAAATAAGGCACAGATCTCGTGGCTGAAGCATAAGGCTGTGATTGAAAAGGGTTTAAAAGAATTCTTACTGGAAGCTATCAGATGAGGTTGAGGAGATAAGAAATGTCAGGATTAAGATAAACTTTTGCCTGCTTGATTGTGATGTTTGCAAGGTTTAGATTTTCTCCTCTTTCAATAGAAACTGGAAGCTTCCTCAGAAAATGCAGATTACATTTGCAGAAAGAAATAAGAAGAGACATCTGCTGGTATTCCATCCAGCCTTCTGTTCCAAGCAAGTTCACTGTTGAAGTTAAAACAGGTAGCTGAAGGCCATGTCCAAACAAAGACCTCTTTGACTATTTTTAATGCTGAAATGTCGCCATCACTCTCGGCAAGCTGTTCCACTGCTAAACCACCTTCACTGTGAAATTTCTTTTCTAGTATTTGAACTGTGATGTCTCTTTAGTAACTCATGTGATAACAGATTTGTAATTTTAGATTTTTTTCAGAGATCCCCTTTAATTATCCCAAAGGAGTGACTTTCAAGTAAAACTGGTTGCTTCTCTCTTTTTGACTTAAACACTGAAAAGGCAGACTCTGTCAGTGGACTTTACACTTATTTTGACAGGCTGGAGTTATACTGGTTAGAGATCTTAAGTCTTGTTCAATCTTTCATCTTTCCGTACCTTTGTCTTCAGTTTTAGTATCCTCTGGGACATGATCCTTTTTAACTTATTCAAGACTCTACTTTCATCTCCATCTAATTCTTTTTTAATTTATTCGTGTTTTCCCAACACCCTTTGGATTTTTCCCAACTTCAGTCTCCCTGATCAGGCCATTATTCCCGGTCTTCTCCTGGTACCTCCTTGAAAATTAACTCTTGCAACATCTGGTCCAGTCACTGCCGAGGGCTGCAATCCCGCTCAGGTGGTTTCTCACCAGCAGGAGGAGTGCTGCGATCACAGGAGAGACATCACCTCCTTTCACATCCAGGATGCTATGGCCCGGGGGCAAAAACTACAGGTGCATTTCTGTTCAGGTCCTCAACATAAATTTCGTTTAAAGTTTTTGGGTGGACTACCCAAATCTGTCTTGGCATTTCAAGAGGAAAGGTAAGGATTTTATTCTGCAATTAAAAAAAAAAGAAAGAAAAGGGGAAAACTCATATGTGTATGGTTTGATTTGACTAGAACTTCCTCAAAAAAATGTTATATCACTTTCTTGTGTTCACATATAAGATAATATTTATTTGTTTGTTTGTTTGTTTATGTCCTACTATGATACTTCTACTTTCTTTCTTTCTTAGATTTTAATTTTGGAACATATCATCTCTCAAAATGGCATAAACATTTTCCAAAATAACAAGGGGACAGGGGATGCGTGAACCATGCACCAGATGCTTCGTTTCTACCAAGGTCTTCACCCTGGAGAACAGATATGTTCTACTACATTAGTTATGGCATCACAATAAAGCAAATACTGTGTCCAAATAAGAATTTCTAATGGGCTTCTAAGGATATGTTCCATATTAATTTGATATATGAAAATGTATTGTTAACTCAGTAACATTATTATGAAGCTGACCCTGTGTGTTGAAAATGAGCAAGATCCCTGTTACAGGGTGCAGGTGTATGGACCCCTTCCTGACCACATGACTGTTCAAACCACCCAAATCCTAACAACAGCACAAGATTTCAGAAGGCAAATTGTTTACTGTACCTAAGAATAACCTGGAGATACCCTACAGACTGCTTCTACTGCATCCCTGGAACAGCTTGTTTCACCCACCCTCCTCCTAGCTATTGTTATACGAAGCTCGTCCTAACCGTTTCCACATTTAGTTATACCTGCCCGACTTTCTTATATAGTTGTTGAAACAACTATTTTCTCACCGACAAACAATAGTAATGGGGCGTAACTCCTCATTTGTGACAATTCTACATTTTCTTATACTAGAATTAAAAGTTCTAGTCAATTGTTACTTCATATAGTGACCAATTTCAGAATAAGGCCTTCAAAGCCCTGAATTACAATTTATATATTGATGACTGTAGTTGATCAAGGAGTTTTGTTAAATTCAAACTGACAGGGTTTCTTTTTTTTGTTATTTCTCTCTCCTTTGTTAGCCTGAAAACCTCAGCACAATTTTTATTATATCTTTCAACCTGAAATCTGTCTGAAGAACAACAAACATAAAGCTTTTTTTTTCCGTTGGCACTAAAATTTCAGACAGCAATATACTAATTCATGTAGAGATACCACAACACAAAATCTTTAGGTAATTTACAGAAAGATATTCCAAGCAGAAGAAACTATTAGAGTGCCTGTATCACTAAATCGTGGTGATTTGCTCCCAGTTTGCCTTCAGAACTATAGTCATAAAATCAAGGAAACATGCAAAGCTTTGGGTTGAAAGGGACCTTAAAGATCATCTAGTTCCAACCTCCCTGCCATGAGCAGGGGCACTTTCCACTAGACCAGATTACTCAGGGCCCCATCCAACCTGACCTTGAACACTTCCAGGAATGGGGCATCCACAACTTCTCTGCACAACCTGTTCCAGTGAACCCCCTTCACAGGGAAGAATTTCTTTTAATATCCAATCTAAACCTGATCTCTTTCAGTTTAAAGCCATTATCGCTTTTCCTGTCACTCCATGCAGTTGTAAAAAGTCGCTCTCCAGCTTCCTTACAGGCTCCCTTCAGATACTGGAAGGGTGCAATGAGGTCCCCCCGGAGCCTTCTCTTCTTCAGGCTGAACAACCCCAGCTCTCTCAGCCTGTGTTCATAGGAGAGGTGCTCCAGCCCTCTGATCACCTTTGTGGCCCTCCTCTGGACTCACTCCAACAGGTCCATGTCCTTATGCTGGTGTCCCTAGAGCTGGACACAGAACTCCAAATGTGGTCTCACAAGACCAGAAGGGTGAAACCATTTCTGCTGGACATTCTTTTTTTGATGTAGCCCAGAGTGGCTGTCCACAAACCAGAATACAGTTGGCATATATAACATCATGCACTAGTCCGTATGATACTAGGTCACTCCTATTTTCTGTAGTGAATCAATTGGCTGATTTGGTATATAGCCACAGGTGTAGTAGGCTGTAAAGTAGCTTTCTTAATGCCCAACTTTTCTGCCTTTTTATGGAAAACAACAGTGCAGGGCCCTGGAGGCTGCCTGGGACATGAACAAATCAGGGAGGGGTCTCTGTACGTACATATTCTTTACTTATGGCTCCTCTGCAAACAGCATCTCCAGGCACAACTGGAAAAGAAGGCACAGAATTCTGGTTCTGAAAAAAAAAATAGACAAACAACACCACCCTCTTCATTACTGTTTAATATGGGAAAGCTGCAAGTTATTTATGCAAAAGTTTGGGATAAAGACCACAGCTCAGTGTGCACACTTCCAGTGTGCTGAGCTGCATTGGCTCTCTGGCTACTTGATGGGTTAACCCTAACCCTATCCCACTCCCCTCTCCCATGAGGCAGAAAGAAATGAAAGGAAGGAAAGAAGACTCATCAATCAAGATACTACCACTTAATGACTGAAGCAAAAGCTGCACACATGAGCAAAGTAGAAAGAAGAATTCCTTCACTGCTTTTTCTTATTAAATCCCTGTTGATGTGTTTGTTTCTAACCAGAAAACTTGCAGAGCATTTCTATTTTGAAAGTTTTGGAGTTTACAGATACATACTGTGATATATTTGATTTCATCCAAAATGCATGAATAGACAAAGATATTTTCTATACTCAACTATTTTCTCAAGTGAATTCTAAACTTAAGAAATTAAATAGTTCATATGAGAAAAATGTATCAACTTTGTGATTCCTGCCTTGGGCACTGAACTGCTTTTCATTACTTTCAACACAGAAAGATTTGTCTAAAATTTTTTTTTTGTAAGTTTTGACTGAGTTTGAGATACTGCAATGCACAAGGATTTTTGAAAGATTCATTTTTTATATGTTAATGGGCATAATTTGTGTGTTTAAACTGTAATTAGTGTTACATAAGGGCATGAATGCAGCACTGACTTTACATTTCTTTTAGGAAAGTTAGTTCTATTTTTATAATTCCTTCCATGACTATTCCACATTAGATTTCCGTATGAAATTATTCAGTACATTGGAATGTTTCCAGATAAGAGGAAATACATGCATGCAAATAAAGCAATTTAAAATCCTAATTATTATCAGAAGTGACTTTTGCAGCGAGTTCTGCAAAACTTCATCTGATTTCTATGTTCAATAAAAGTTTAAAAAAATAGAAAAAATAATTGATTTTTATTTTTAAATGTTACACTTTAAATATTTCTAACAAATGGCTGGTTCTCTGTGGTAGTAATCTAATTAAGTAGACTTTGCTTATGGAGAAATGGATAAAAATACTAATATAGGGGATGAAGTAGGTAGGTGAGGGGGTTGTGGTTCATCACTCTTCAAACTAGGAAAGCACAGAAACCAAATGCTCTACCTTCCTGAGTGACAAGTAATAATTATGTAAAAAGTGGCCACTTGCAGCATCCAAGCTAGTTGTAAGTGAGCTGAAAACAGTGAGCAGGCTTACCTATTTGTGTCCATGGAGCCCTGACCAGAACTGACCTTAACTTAGAACCATATCATGTGCACATGTGTTCCTCTCTCTCCAGACCAAGGTATGCTCAGGAGTCCAAGCTTACATAGCCTGGGAATGCTAGCATTCAAAATTAAGATTATTTGAATAACTGTTCAAATCTGTTTGCCAACTTAATTCATTCTCTATTTCAGTTTGGACACTTAATCATCTGGCCACCATTGCTGTTACTTAGAACAAGCCAGCTAATTCTTCTTATGGGGAAACATGGGTGTGTAAGAGAAGACACTTTCTGCCAAGGTCCTTGTTCTACAGTTTGGTCCCAAATTGGCTACTTCTTTGTAATACAATCTTCTAAGATACCTAATAATGTCTTCTGTGCTCAGAGCCTTTGCCATGCCCTTATAAACATGCCATGTGCTTGGCATTATGCTGCAGAACATCAAGTTTGGCAGATTGCAAATTGCACTCCTGTTTTATGTACTGCTGTGCTTATTAATTATGATGGCTTAGGACCAGAGGAAAAAAACTCATAGTCCAGAGGGGACAGGAGTCAGGGTATGCATTTGCAAAGAGCTTGCTCTCAGCCAGAACTCTGCTGTATCATGGGGCTGTGCTGGCAGCCCCGTGGAAAGCTGGATGGGCAGTTCAGCACTGCTGGTTCCCAGAATGGCACTAAGCAATACTACTTTAAATTTAAGAAATTAAAATGGCCTGAACAGGCAAAAGCTGTAACTTTGCCATGCCTTCCCTTTCAGCAAGCTGTACCAGTCCTTTTCTAAAATAGTTTAAAATACAAGCATATACCTGTGAGATGCTCTATTGTAAAGGCACAAAGGATTCTGTAGTCCTGGCCAGGGCTCTCTTGGCGATAAAAAGGATAATTATGAGAAATCCTATCCTATTGTATCCAAGTACCAGGCTGCATACACAGTGAAAATGGTATAAATGCAGACTGAATATGTACACTGTAGGTACATTACAACTGTACATAGCTCCTATTACTTTTCAATATCAAAGTGTTAGACATTGTTGAAACTGTTCAGAGAAAACCAGGATATTTATCATTACAATCTACAGTACGAATTCTGTCTGCCCATTCATCCAGTTTATGCAACATGTCTGTGAGACACACTTCCCTGTAGTGCTTTGATATTTCATAAGTTTTCATGTGATTACATTATATTCCCGGCTTGGGATTTTTTTTTTAAAAGTATTCAGAAAGCCTGTCAGTTTTCTGGAAGGATTTTTTTTCTCTACCAACTGGAAATCATATTTAAGATTTTCCAATTTAATTTTTAAAATAGTTTTAAACATTTCCTTTTCATAGTTCCAAGTTTCCTCAATTTCTTTATCAGTTAATAGCCATGACATAAAATGTATTTGAAATATTGTATTAACCTGATATTTCATATCTATCCAAATCTTTAAATAATTTTTGAAACAATGGCATTTTTCACTTGAACTGTAGACAAAAATATTTCAAATGTGAAAGAACCCCAAGGTCAAATCAAATGTTTTGAAGAAGTTAAATGGTGAACAGAGTTACGTACAACTGTCTCAAAGGATGCTGCCATTATTATTCACATTTTCGTAAGACTGATACATCACCTTAGTAACTGAATTGCCATAATGATTTAAGATAGTTACTTCTAACTGTCATTCCTCATTGTTAATTAAATTTATTAGGTTCCAAATTGTCTAGAATAGCAAAGAATCCAAAATATATGCTAACCTATTTCTACCTAACTCAATTTCTGTATTAATAAATCCCTCAGGTTTCAGTGCACTTACAAGCAGTCTGCAAAGATGATCTTCCAAAAAGGACAGAAATGTTTTGGAAAGTCTGCCAGAATGTTTTGATTTAAAGATTTAAAGATTTATTTTTTTTTGACCTAACACTTTGCCAAGAACATGTCACCTACCAGAAAGTGATCAAGTTCATTTGATCAGTAATGCATCATTTGTCATCCAAGAATTCATAACAGACCATAAACCCAAATCCATTTCTAGCTTATTACAATTGTGGTGCTCAACACATTGGCTTAAATCTCCTTGGATGACTAAGGCTATGAGCTGAATGTGGGTACATGAACAGACAGTTATTGCCTCCCAGCTGATGTGCAGGGACCTGGTTTTATATGCTTCTGCTCTGTGTTGCATTGCCTCATATAGTGATTGTCACTTCAGTATCCACACAAGGCTTTGACAGGTATGTTTTCTTCTCTTCTCTTGGCTATGGAGATCTCTCCTTACAGCTTGCTGATATTCTTACTATCTCCTGGTGATATAGATGTACATATACTACAGTTTACTTTTTTTTTTTCCTGGCTCTTACTACCCTGTAGGACCCCCAGAAATTCCTGTAAACCCAAGTTTAAACTGCAAACCCATGCTTCCCTGGGAGTCATGACACCTCATCTCAAAAAGTCAGCTTTGCAGCAAGCCTTTCGCGTTGTTTTGAAATTGTCTCTTCAGCAAGCTGATAAAAGGAGATTTTGCAAAAAGAAGTGTTATCCTGTTTCCTTCTAACAAAGCAAAACCCCTTCCAGAGGCCTACCCAGGTCTATAATGCTCTACTGTTTGCAATTATTTCATTTGAAAAATGCACAGCTATGCTGTGTAGTCAGGCAAGTTAGGAATTTTAGTAATTTGGGAGGCAGCTGTTGAAAGGTGTGCTAGAGACATCTGGGGATGAGTTTAGGAGTCTACTACTTTGTAATTAACACTGTTGATATTTTAAACTGGTATTTAGTTATAATCTCATGTGAGAAAAGGCCTGGTTGCATCTCTGAGATAACATCTCAGATTGCTTCTGAATAAGAGCTTTCAAAAATGAATACATATTGCCACAGATTCCCATGAGGAGAGACCTGATCATAGTCTTCAACTGCCTCGTGAGGGGAAGAGGAGGGACAGACACTGATCTTCTCTGTGGTGACCAGTGACAGAACTTGAGGGAGTGACCTGAAGGTGTGTCAGGGGAGATTTAGGTTGCATATTAGAAAAAGTTTCTTCACCCAGAGAGTGGTTGGGCACTGGAACAGGCTCCCCAGGGCTACAGTACCAAGCCTGACAGAGATCAAGAAGCGTTTGGATGATACTCTCAGGCACATGGTGTGACTCTTGGGGTTGATCCTGTGCAGGGTTAAGAGTTGGACTCAATGATCTTTGTGGGTTCCTTCCAACTTGGCAGATTCTGTGATTCTGTGGTTCTGACTCAAAGAGCAGAGGATTTAATGAAGTGATAATTTAGCAGTTAAGTGGACTGGAGATGCTACAAATCAGAAGCATTCATCTAGGATTAGAACCAGCGAGGTATGTAGTGTAAAATTAGGCATGGTGAATGTTTTAGAAATCTGAGAAACCAGACTTTACAGGAAGATGATCCTAAAGTGGAGGCTAAAAGTCAGCTTTGCTCTTCACTGATATGAAAAGTCCAGGAAGTTTTAAGACTTTCCTCTAAGAAAAAGATACTTTGCAAAGATAATTAATTCAATACATGGGTAGCGATGATCCACAGAAATGAATGCACGAATCAATAGAAAAAGTTTTAAGGGAAATGGTTCAATACTTACGGAAACCATAAAAAATTAATGAAAAAAATTCATTCTTTTTCTCCCTTATTTCCATTTAGATGAGCTCAAAGCGAGCAGTTAGCACAATAAAATGTGATTACTTTTTAAACTATTCAAAAAGATCTGAATAAAAGGCAGTGTCTAAGTATCATATCTCAAAGTATTTAGAATGCAGTTTTTATAGTGAGCTCATTAAATATTATGTCTGAATAACAGATGTTTTAATGGTGAGAAAAGATTACAAAGTGCTAAATATTAATTTCCACTTTGGGTGAATGAGAAGTCTTATATTTCACTTGTGCAGCAGTAGCAATACCAGAACTTCAGTTTTCATCAAACTATCATTATACATGACACAGAGTTTGAAACTCCTTTCTCTCAACTGCATACAGTTCTGAGATTATTTTTGATTTCATTTTTTTTAAAACAATACACTTCCTGGTCTTACAATTACATTTAAAAGTATTGAAAATATTGTCTAAAAAGCCCATAATCAAACAGCAAATACCAGAGAAATACAGAAAGCTATAGCCTATATAACACCAGGACAGGTCTCCCCTGTTACAACATACTTCATAACAGCTGATATTATGATAGTCATACTTGTGAGGCCACTCTCAATTCCCCTTTGAAAGGCTGTGATGATCAGAAGAGTTTTCTGGGACTGGAAGACAGCAAATGTCACTCCAGTCTTCCAGAAGGGTATCAGAAAGGGCTCAGGTAGATACAGATCTGTCAGTCTCATCTTGATCACCGAGAAAGTGACGGAACAACTAATTCCAGAAACCATCTCCAAACACATGATAAACAAGAGGGTGATTGGGAGCACTCAGCATGGATTTATGAGGGCAAAATCATTTTAGTAGAGCTTTCATCAATGTTTCCCATAACATCCTCTACTGGATTTGTGTAGCAAGGTTTTGGTAGCAGGGGGGCTGCAGGGGTGGCTTCTATGGGAGGCTGCCAGAAGCTTCCCCCTCATCCGACAGAGCCAATGCCAGTTGGCTCCAGGATGGGCCCACTGCTGGCCAAGGCTGAGCCCATCAGCAGTGGTGGTAGTAGCTCTGGGACAACATATTTAAGAGGGGGGAACAACACCTGCGCCACTGTAGCTAAAGAGAGGAGTGGGAATATATAAGAGAAACAGCCCTGCAGACATCAAGGCTAGTGAGGAAGGAGGGGAAGGAGGTGTTGCAGGTGCTGGAGCACAGATTCCCCTACAGCCTGTGGTTCAGACCATGGTGAGACAGCTGTGCCCCTGCAGCCCATGAAGGTCCACGGGGGAACAGAGATCCACCTACAGCCCCTGGAGGACCCCATGCCAGAGCAGGTGGATGCCCAAAGGAAGCTATGACCCTGTGAGAAGCCTGCACTGGAGAAAGGTCCTGGGAGGACCCATGGATCTATGGAGAGAGAAGTCCACTCTGGATCAGGTTTGCTGACAGGACTTGTGACCCTGGAGGGGACCCACCCAGTAGCAGCCTGTTCCTGAAGGACTCAGTCTGGGGTAGTTCATGAGGAACTGCCATCCATGGGAAGGACTCACATTTGGGAAGTTCATAAGGTCTGTCTCCCATGGGAAGGACCCCATGCTGAAGCAGGGGAAAACTGTAAGGAGTCCTCCTCCTGAAGAGGAAGTAGGAAAGACACTATGGGACGAAGTGACTGCAGCCCCCATTACCCTGCACTGCTGAGGGGGAGCAGGAAGAGAAAACTGGGAGTGAAGTTGAGCCTAGAAAGAAGGGAGGAGTGAGGGGAAGGTGTTTTTAAGGTTTGGGTTTATTTCTCATTATCGTATTCTGATTTGACTGGTAATTATTCAGTGAATTTCCCCAAGTAGAGTCAGTTCTGCTCATGACAGTAACTGGTGAGCACTCTCTCCCTGCCCTTATCTCAGCCGATGAGCCTTTCATCATAGTTTCTCTACCCTGCCTAGCTGAGGAGGGGAGCAACAAAGCAGCTTTGGTGGGCGACTGGCATACATCAGCAATTAACAACCACACATCCTCACAAATGAGTTGGTGATGTACAGGCTAGAGAAGTATACAGGGAAGTGTACTGAAAATTGGCTGAACTGCCAAAGCTCAGAAGGGTTGTCATCAGGGGCACAAAGTTCTACTGGAAGCTAGTCAGTAGTAGTGTGCCTCAGGCATTGATAATGGGTCTAATCCTGTTTAGCATCCTCCTTAATGATCTGGATAATGGGACAGAGTATACCCTTAACAAGCCTGCAGATGATACAACCCTGGGAGAAGTGCCTGATACTCCAGGTAGTTGGTTGTGCTACCGTCCAAAAGGACCTTGAGGGACTAGGGAACTCTGCAAAGGTGAATCTCATGCACTTTAAGAAAGGGAAATGAGAGCCCTGCGCATAGGAAGAAATAATCCTACGCACCAATACGTGCTGGGAGCCAGTTGGCCAGAGAACATCTTTGCAGAGAAACTTTTCTTGAATGACTCCAGTAGCTCTATAAATTGCAGATCCTTGTTGGGATAGCAACATGGTGGGATGCAAGCAGTTAAGGAAATTCTTGGTGCAAGTCAAGGATAATTTATTCACTAAAGCACTTGTTGGAGCAAACAAGGATGATGCATATTTGGATCTAATATTCACTTACAAAGAAGTGTTGCTGACTGAGATGAAAGTTTCATTGACAACTGACACAAGTTCTGATGAGGAGGTCAACAAGGAGATAGAGCCAGACTTTTCATGGTCATGTATGCTGGGAGGCCCAGAAATGATGGGCAAAAGTTAAAATGAAAGAGGTTCAGATTGGGTATAAAGAATGCTTTTTTCACCATGAAGACAGTCATGTAGAGGAAGCTGTTGCCCAGAAAGTTTTATAGTCTCTATCTTTGTAGATTTTCAAGGTCAAACTGGAAAAAGCCCCAGATGACCATTCTTTAGGCTGGAGGTTCAACCAGATGACTTCCTGAGTTACCTTCTGAACTGAACTTTCTTGTGGTTCTACCATCTCATTTTTCTACTCCTTTTTTTTTTTTTTTTGGAGCAGAATCTGTCCTTTCAGTAGAAGTAAAAGTACAGGTTATTTTTTAACTGATATTTTAAATTAATATTCATTACATAAATCACCCATACTAAGGCCCCTGTATTTCACAGACACCTCATTAGTCATTTTTCCCCATGGTATAAAGTTGAAAATACATTACTACTTATTTCTGTAAGTCAGTTCCAAGTCATGCTAATTGATTTAAATAGCTTTATATGTATTAAAGAAAACAGTTGCTATCAGTGCTGACCTTGCAGCACGCATCATCTTTTAAATATTCTGTTCTGTTACATTTTTAAGAAACCAGTCAAACATTATGCAAATAACCTTGTGTTTCTGATTATTTAAAAACTCTCGACTTTGAACTTGTTTTCTTGCTCTACTTCAATTACAGCATGTTGAAGAGATTACTTCAGCCCTCAGAATTTTGTTCTCAGCTGTACATGATACATTTTAATCTTTAGGCTGAACCTACCCTATCTGTTTTTGAGTTGCTCAGTTAAACAAGACATTGGATGTTGCATGAGTTCCTCAAAGGTATAAAAACAGTGTTCTGAATTACTCCCAGTGTTGATCATTATTTGAAATGCTGATCAAATAACATTTATTCTGCTGATAATATTTCAGATTTCTTAAAAAGTCCATAAAATAACTGAACAGATGTACTTGAAGAGCTGGACTCTGCTACTTTCTGTCGCATTAGCAAGGTACAGAAAAATATCAGGAAGTGTGGAAAAATTTTTCAGATTTCCTCTTTAAAATAATTATATTCTAGCCCAAACTTCACACACAGTATTTAAAACATACATGTTGGGTTTGGGGTTTTTTTGTTTGGTTTGGAGATTTTTGGTTGTTTGGGTTTAGTTTTAATTTGGTTGTGGTGGTTGTCAGTTTTGGGGGATTTTGTCTTTTTTTTTTACTTATTTGTTTCTCATAGAGGGATGGCATTTGAGGTTGATACAAGAAAGTCTTAATGAGTCTCTGCTACTCTGCTTTGCTCTGGTCAGGTTTAGACTCACTACCAGGCAGAATTAAGAGAGTCAAGGGAAGCTGTTAGAAAGGCGTATACCAATGAGAAGACCTGAGGTAGGAAGGGTAAGGATGATCAAAGTTTGGGATGGTTTCAAGAGAGTTCATTGGGAAGAGAAGGCGTCTGTTTCTTGAGAGAGTGCAGAAAAGACACAGCACTTGCTCCCACTCTTGAAGCTTATAAACTTCTTTAAAATGTTATCTTAGCCACTGAAGACAGCCACACTGATCTGCCAGAAATGGAAAAAAAAATGTTTTTCCTGGGAAAGTGTTGTTGTAAGGTCGGATGCATGACATGCCCTGTGTAATACATACTCTTTAAACATCTGAAGTAGAAATATAAATTTCAGCTCTTTCTAGATTAATAGCAAATGCTGCTAATTATTTGAGCCGGGAATCTAGAAACTGAGCAAGGCTTTTTGCTGAACATATGCCTCTAAGATATGCCAGCAGAATATTTTATTGTCATGACCAGCTTAGTTGCCTAAGCAGAAAACAAACACAAAAGGGCAGCCTAAGGCACAGTTGGAAGGTCTGATTAATTACTGCTGTTGGCAGAATTTATTTCCAGAAACGTTATCACAGAATTGGAAATAAAAATGTCTCCTGGCACCATAAGAGCTTTTTCAGATATCACTCTCAAATGTGACACTTCTGAACAAGTTGGAGGAAAAAAGAAAGAATATTGTGCCCACTGACTTCTGACAAAATGCTATAACCCCAGAAATACTCATTTTCAGAGACTTTCCATATAATCATCCTTCTTAAAAGTACAGAATCAAGCTTGAATCCCTCAATGTCCTTGCTAAACTACCAAGGCACAGTCACATTGCTTCATCTTCTGCTAGTTTATTATGCTGTTTTGATTTCTGCTCTTGGATAGGGACAGGGTGCATAAGGCTTCTCAGTACTAACCTACTTTGCTTTTTTTTCTGCTGTGTGTAGAGAAGACTTGAGTGGGTCCCTTTCAGATTAAAGCTAAAATCAGACATAGCCAGTATCAAGTAAGGTATTGGGTCTAGAATGCTTTTTAAAGAAAAGCATCTCTGGAAATACTATGACAACACACCTTTTCCCTGCACTAATGCAGTGCTTACCTGGCCGTAACTAATAGAAGTGTGAGGTCCCAGCTACTGGTGCCTGATGTAATCCTATCTGGTGTCTGCATTGCTCTCAGCATGTGGCACTGGCTGAGGCAGAACACACTGCAGGTGGGTGAGGAAGGCTTAGTGAGCTCCTGACTTCAAGGCAGAAGGGGAGTGCTTGTAGCAGTAGGCAGTGACCTAGGGTTGGATCCCTGCTTTGCGCAGGTGAGACTTGCGAGAAAAAAAGAAAAACAGGAGAAATGGGAGAAGTGGGGGGGTGAACCTGGGCTCCCATTGTAAGAAGGCAATGGGTTTATAGCTTCTTGTAGCTCCAGAAACTGCTTCTGGATTTTCTGCTGCATAAGGTAATGCTTGCCATGAAAGATGACCCCAGAGCACACTGCAGTGGAGAGTCCTGGGCTATTTTCATTTTAGTCTGTTTCTGAAACCTTCTTTCTAACTTAAGCTAATTACAAAATAGAAAGTGACAGCTATACAAATCATGCATTAAAAAAGGAGTTTCACATCTCTGTGTTTTTCATCAAAAAAAGCTTTTCTCTGCATCTCTATACATCAGGTAGTATTCAAAGATCAGTAATGTGAGCATGTTATTTCTGTTCTCTTCGGTTATCTTCAGATTAGATGTGGACTGAATTTCTCAGAGGTGAGAACACTGTTTTAGAAAATAACCGGAGAGATGCATAGTCTTCTCATATTTAAAACTGTGGACACCATTCTGGAATAAATATACTGTCACATATACATTAATTCTTCAAAATAGAACCTAGACTAAACTTTTCACAAGTTTTATTGGCTCTTAATAATTATCTTTAGAAATTACTCTGACAAATTCAGAAATGTATTATTCAGTTTTCATGGCTAGTTTTTGTAATGTTTGAAATTCTGTGACAAAATCTTTTAGAGTACCAAAGCCATTTATAGTATCTCAGTTCCAAATGTGATCCAATCTTACAAATACTTAAAATTATTATAACCAAGAAATGAGAAGTCAGAGAATATATCATATTAATGTAAAAGGAAGCAGATCTAAGTCTCCCTCAGCACACATTCCCATGTTTGAAATAAACTGAAGACCTCTTATCAATGATTATGCCTTTATTATCTTTGATCAACATTGCAATCTGTTCCAGTCTGCATGTTACGTTCAGATGCCATGAATCACTGATACCTCTTACAAAATTACAGTCATATTAGCTTACCTTTTTCAAGAATCCCACAAATGTAAAACCAAAACAAAGAACCCCTTAGAAGAAGAATGTGAAACCTGCTGGCTTTACAAGCAGGTTGCAGCAAGACATAACAGCCACACACAATGTTCAGAAAAATAATTCATAAGAGTGTACAGAATACTGCAGGCAAGGATACCTTTGCAAATAATAAATTATTGCTTGCATCTTTTAACAATTTTTTTGCTCCATGGACTGTAGTGCAAGTGTAGAAGAAAAAGAGTTTATGCTCCTCCTTTCTAATTTTGAATACCAGCAAGACACACTTTTATCACAAGGTTTGGCAAGAACTGTCCTAGGATTCTCAAAGAACATTTCCTTTACAGGCATCTAATCTGCAGAGACAAGGAAAGAGAAAAATAGATAGCAATAACATTTGATAGGATCTTACCACTGAATTGTTTATCCTAGTGTTCTGCTTTTCATGTTCACCTCTACTACAGAGATTTGCAAAGCTGAAATATTTAACTGACTTTATATCCAAAGCATCTGGCCTAACGTTTAGTGTGCTAAGTGCAAAAGGTATTGCAAGTAATCAGTTTGTATCTCAAAATGTTATTTACATTGGGATGCACTTTGTTTAATATTTTGGATAAGCAAACATCGTAATTTTTCTATGCAACTGTCTAGATATTGCTTTACCTCAATAATTCACATCATGACTTCCCAGTGAAAAAAATTCCACACACTTATCTGCAACATATGAAATACTTCCATGTATTTCTGAACTCAGCAGCCATCGTTGCCACAATATGCCCCCTCTTCTACTCCTTCTTGAGACTCAGCGCAACATATTTTGCTGCTTGATCCTCATGTACTCGTGCAGTCCCATGCATCTTCTCAGAAAATCCAACTATTAGTCCTGTCATTTTCTGATTACTTATCACTCAGTGATATAACTGACATCATAGGATAATAGAAGCACTCAAAGGAATTCTGAAAGTCTTCTGACTTGAGCACAATTCCAAGCAAGACTGTCTTCAAAACTATTTCAGGTTACTCTGGATCTTGTCCACATGAGTTTTGAACATCTCCAAGGATTCTGATTCCACAATTTCCCTGAGCAACATATTTCAGCAATTGAAT
Organism: Lepidothrix coronata; assembly: GCF_001604755.1. Taxonomy (NCBI): domain Eukaryota; kingdom Metazoa; phylum Chordata; class Aves; order Passeriformes; family Pipridae; genus Lepidothrix; species Lepidothrix coronata. Next base: position 3,067,438 of record NW_016690289.1, read on the forward strand.
GCTCCAGCGCTGAATAATTTTTTCCCTACATCTATTCAGAATTCTCCTTTTAAGTGATGTTTCTTCCCTTTTCTCTGTTGTGCTTGTGAAAGTTCATGCCCCCGTCTCTATAATTCCCCTTTAGATAGTGTGAGACCGGATCATTCATGCAGGGTAAGAACACATATAGAAAAATATACTATTCTTGAAAATAGACGTCACTATTAGCATCATTAATTCTGATTTCACAGGTAGGAGTTGTTCTACTAGAGTTACTTTTGCTTAGAAAAAAAAATTGAAAAGTAAACAATTATTAAATTGTAACAATTACTAAAATAGCCCCTGCTTCTTCCTCTTTTTCATTAAAATCTCTTGTCTCCTTGTACCTGTAATCTTTCTATGGGTCTTGCAAATCTCTACCAGAATCCCTTATTCAGAGTCATTGTTGCACCAAGATCTATCAAATAGGAAACTGGCAAAATTTATCCTTCTGCTTTGCATTCTGATAGTATTTTCTCAAAGGGATAAAATAATTTGTGACATATATTTATATGCGCAGCATTTGACTATTCAAATGTCTAAACAAAATTTATCATGAAAATGTGTAAGCTTGTCCATCTCTGAAGAAATTATGCTGTATATTCCAAGGCCTGACATTTATTTTCTAAAAGGCTTCATGACTTGTTTGGATACAAGGTTCTAGAGCCTTGCTTTTTAGGACAGTTAATCACAGGACCACCCTGCAGAACACTTGACCTCAGTCTGATCTCAGAAGAGACGTATGAAATTTCCATAATTTCCGTGGAAACACAATACAGTCTTCTGACCCTGCTGTAAGAGTTCTCAACCCTGTTGAACTCAGTTCAGCTAGGAATTTGCAGAACAAGACATGTGACTTCACAAGGGAGCTCAAGCTCATCTTCACCTAGGAATAATTTATATAAAAGTCTTTACCTCCTTGATTTATTTCTCTTCTTTATTGGAGAGAAACTATAAAAAAAACTTAAATTCCTGAGATAATATCCTTTTTTCTTGGCTAGTCTGAAAGCACAGTCTCAATGCACATACTAAGACTGAGAAGTATCAGCTAAGATTTGAAGATAGCAATATACTGTAGCAACCTATCTCCTCAATGATGAGAGCTCAGCATGAGAACAACCTACTGCTGAAACAAAAGTAAGTCTCTTGTTAGTGGGGGCGAAAAAACAGAGAAGTTAGGCAGAAAAAAAAAAAGAGAGCAACAAAGAGAAAGAAAGTTCCTTTAAGTGGTAATTCACTCTCCCTGGGATTTTTTTTCTGTTTGTTTTATCTAGCAGGATGAGAAATGTAGTATTCTCTCCAGATTAGAAAGTGAAGATGGTCCTCAGTGGAATTGAAAGAGGTATTTAATGAACTTTGCTGATGATATTCCTGATAACAGAACAAAGGATTGCAGTGAAATGTCTGACTTGCTTTGTGTTCACAGGAGTTCAACCTAATAGTACCAAATCAGGTTATCCATCCTGAAAGAGCTTTCTGAGTAACAGGAAGAATAAAACAAACAGGCAGGCAGTGCAGCAAAGATGCTTTGTTCTTATTTTGATTTTTTTAATTATTAAAGGATCTATACACAATGCTCAGCTTTGATGCAAATGCTATTATGTTTTCTTCACAAAGTATGATACAAGCTCCCCATAATATCTTGGAGCTGTTCCCCTTCAGTATGCAAAATGTTACAACGTGTCATGGGGGAGTGATATGACAACACATATGTTTCTCACCATTCTTTCACTGTACAGTTTAACAACTACATATCTCAGGAGACACTCTACCCCTCAAAGCCTTAAATGACATGTCCCATCAAACTTCTTAATGCAAACAGTATGAACTATTTTTGTATTTCATAAAGGAACTGCTAACTCCCCTCCTCCTCACTCAGCTGCACAATTGCTCTGCGCTGGGAGGTGTGCAGGGTTCTCTCTGGACCTCAGCAGGAAAGGCACAGCAGCACGTGGTGTAACAGGACTGCTTTAATAATAGTAATAAAAACATAATAGAAATAGGAAGAGAAATACAGATAGCATGTAAATTTGCGTTTCTTCAGATGCTGGAAATGCTGCTCTCCTGCAACACCAGACAGGGCCTGGATGTATAGTCACAGCATGATCCTACCTGAGGAGAGATTCAGTCCCACCCAGTACCGTGTCTCCTTACATCTAGCAGAGCAAAAAAACCCCTATAGATCTTGTTTTGACATTTGCTTCTCCATAATTCTCTTTCTTTATGCCCACCAGAGCATGCCTCAACAGATGTACCTCAGAACTGTATCCAGTAGCAGTACACATCCAGAGCCTTCCAACATGTGCCCTCTACTGCTATATACTTGGGTTTATGCAGCAGTCACTCATGAAAATATATATCCATATACCAAGTCAAAGACCCAGTATGGCTGCCAGGGCTTGCTGAAGATCGTTTATTCCTCAAACACAACGTCTTCCCTAAGACTCACAATGCAACAGTATTTCTTTTTTGCTTCCCTTGGGGAGCTAAGACAGAAGAAAGTATAAAAGAAGGGGCACTGACTGGAAAAAATGACTGTGATGAGATGAGAGTCTGTAGCAAATAATGTATCTTTCCACTCTGGAAAGTCTAATGTTGTCTACAATTCTCAAGTTTTATCATTCCTCTGCTGTCGAAAAACATCTGTGAAATCAGGGCTGATTTAAGTAGAAGATAACACCAGCTGTTGATGCTCATCTTTCCACTACTTTAGTGACACACAGGTGTGCAAAAGATCTGCTTGTGATGGGCTCTGTGACTGTCCCCTCTGTGATGGGATTTATGCTTTTTTAAAACAGATGAAAGGCTTACAAATGTCACACAAAGGAAATGTTTTGAGTAGATTCACACACAAGTTCAGAAGCGTGAACATTATTATTCACTGCAAAAATCCTCTTTTTTTTTTTTCTTCAATATCTAGTTCAGCAGACTAGATGTGTTTGCCTTGTGGATGAAACACGGCAGTATGACAGAGGCAGCAGAAGTACCAGAGTTTGAAGACATGGTATCATCAAGGCAGGAGGCCATGTGAGACCACATTGGTCTCCTGATTAAGGAAATTAAATGTTTATTAGTAGGATTATTATGCAACCTTGCCTGTTCAGTGTTCATGTAAGAATGCTTGTTAAATTAGTAAATGAAGTTACCTAAAGGTAATAACTCATTTATGTTTCTCTATTGTTGGATTCCTTAAGTGAGACTCTATTGCCTGATTTAAATTTATTTTTCTGATTTGTGATTATACCAAGTACTTGCAGCTTGAAATGAAATGAATTTTTCAATTTCTCTGAATCTATGAGAGTTTTCTTCCCCTCAGGGGTACTGTGAAGATACAATAGCAATTTATCATGCATGTTCATAATATTGTGATAAGTTGAAGACAAAAATATATTAATAAAAATATTTGGGTTTTTATCAGAGCAAGTTCTGAATGGTGCATAGAAAACCAAGTGACATTGAAAAATAAGGAGAAAGATCAGATAATGAAGGCACTTGCTTAATTTATCTCCAGCTAGGCTGCACACTGAAAGACAGAGGATGACCATGAGATACATCTAATGAAGTTCTAAGGCTCCCAGGTGAACCCAGAGATAGTCAACTTCATGGTCCAAAATCTCATTTTCTTCTGTTTGTGAAACGTTAGTGACAGCTCTTGACAGTTCCGAGATGTGTCAGACCACTGAGGGCACTAAGAGGCCTTGGTCAACGTCACCAGTGGGCTTCATCCACCCTTTCTATTCATGAGTCCAGGCCCGTTTAAGATCATCCTGCGCTGTTAATCCCTGTTAGTCTGGTCTGTGCTGTAGCTTTGCTTGTCTCTAGCCATATCATAGCACACCTGTGCCTGGCCAAGGACCCAGTTGCTGTGCCTGAGCTGTGGACTGGCTACCTGGTTTGACCTCAGACTTTTCTTGCCTTCTGCGTTGAAACTGCTGGACTGGATCTGACAAGAAGTAGCATTGGCTTACATTCGTAGATAACTTCTTGTCTTGCTTCAAATGTCGTAATGGATTTTTGCTTCAATTTTCAAGTCTGAGGAAAGCATAATTTTCCTGGGGCTTGGAAAGTCTGAGTATGAAAACATTAGGTCTCAAAGATTATTTGTGATCAAGATGTTTTTGTATCACAGTACTCTTTAGTGAATTGGGGGGAAAAAATATTCCTCCTTGAGAGATGCACCAGTCACATCAAACCTTCCAGGAGTCAAGAAATTCCAGATTAAACTTCTGAAGATAACCAGAAGTCAGGGAGGGGGATCATTTACTTTTGTGGCTTTGAAGGAGATTTTGAACACTAAACAAAAACGTGCTCTATGAAACTGGAGTCTTCTTCAGGCATAAGAAAGGCTCCAATACACACTTTGACAGTATTCAGTCTTTTTTGAAGGTTTTCTGTCTCAACCCTTACAGAATCTTATTAGTGAAAATTAATGGGTTGGGTTCTGATTTTCTTAGCTTTTTATGGGCACTTATTCTATGCCATGATTCACAATAGCTACAAATCTAGTCAACAGGCAGTCCATACCTCAGTCAGCATACAATATGTATTACTTTGAGAGGTAACTTTGTTCTATCAAATAGCTTGAACAGTGGACCATTTAGAATTTATTACTCCTTGTAGAAACTCGGCTGGGATAAGAACAGAAAGCAAAAGAGACAGCTTCAGTAGCCCACAGATGAGAACTTTTTGTTATTCAATTCTTTTATTTTTAGGGAAAAAATAACAATAGCCAAAAGTTCATAAATTTTGCTAAAGAAAACAAATTTGTTTCTATCTATTCTGAGAAAGCAAGTCACAGGTAGAACAGTCCACAGGTTTCTCTCTGCATATTGGCATAGAACTAATTTCCATGTTGTATTGCATTTCAGAAATCTTTAAGGATGCATATTTTCCAGGAATTTGGCTCCATCTTTCCTGCCACTCCCTTAGGTAAAGGAAGACTGCAGTGAGGTCTCCCCCTCTCCCTCCAACCTTCCTTCCCACAAACTTATAAACCCAGCTCCCTCAAGCCTCTCCACACACAAATCCTCTAGCCTCCTAACCATCTTCCTCAGCGAGACAGTTCAGCTTTGTAGGCAACGGCAATATAGGGTGGCTGCATATCACTCTATCCTGAATGGCTAGCTGCCAGTCCACACATGGATTGACTAGGCTGCACAGCAGCAGTTGAAAGGTGGGCAGTTGAAAGATTTGCACAACAAATGAGAACCAAACTGCTGTCACGAACCGAAAAAGATCAAGGAAGGTTTGTGGGGTTTTTTAATATGAATTTAATATTAGAATACTACTTTGCATTCAAATAACAGAGTGCCCAGAAGCAAGAAATTAAAATGAGCTGCACTTAATGTCTTAGCAAATTACAGAAGTTATGTTAAAGAGTATCCTATATGTAGGTTTGAGTTAGAATAGGAGGTTGGCCTAGATGGTATCCAAAGGCCTCTTCCAAATTAAATTATTCTGGTTTTATTCTGGACCTTGAAGCACACAAGAAAATTCTGTAACATAGTTAGAAGAACATTATCTGTAAAGACAAGAGCAAATGACTGATTGGATGAAGTAAAGAACTCTAAAAATCTTTTTAAAATGGAGATAAATGGAGATAAAATGATATATAGGTGCTTGAGTCCAACATTTAGAAACCACAAGAGGTTTCTAAAATACCCATTAACCTGTTACTTAAAGCTCTCTACCAATCTGTCTTCCCTGAATTATCAATCCAACCCCAGTGTCTCATTTTCATCCCTGCCTCACTCCCTCACTGTGTCACTCCACACATGCCTGTGGAGTGACACAGTAGAAAGGGCATCTCTTCCAGAAGGACAACTGTAGTTTAAGATGCAACAGACCTGACTGGCACATGCCTGGCACATGATGAGTGTGTGACTGTCCTGTGATTGCCTTGTGCTGAGTGTATCATTGTCATATGCTGGGCACTTTATTGCTGCATGCTGGACATGTGCCAGTGACGTGATGCATCAGTGTTGGACTAAGGACTTTTCCTCACTCCCAGCTACTCCGTCCTGTGAATCCTGACCACTGGTCCAAGTGACACAAGTGAAAACATGGCATAGATTTTTGAATACAAAAGCCCTTCCCAGGAGTATTTAGGAAACCTTGCTGATGACCTGTAAGAAGCCTCCCAAACTTGCTAAACTCAGAAGTACATTTCCACTGTACAAAATACAACAAAGGGATCTAGACTAAAAGAAATCTGTTGTGACCAAACAAAATTTTGTCAACAGAACACCTTTAACACTGAGATGTGACAGAATCATCTGTGTAAAGATGGCCACATTGGGTCAAACCTAAAATACATCTTCTTGGTGCTGATTCCAGTATCCTGCTTCTCCTGACCAAGAGCTGTTGAAGGATTGAGCCTGCTCCCCTTATACGGCTCCATTTGCTTTTCAGCCACCTCAGAGCACTGAGCTGACATATGCATGGAGGCATCTTTTGTACCTGAAAATTCTCCTTTCCAAGAGGTAACAGTCAGCTAGGAGCCATTCTTTTTATATGTATAATTGGGATTATTTTTCCCCTTGTGTGTATCACTTCATGTTTACTAACAAAAATTTCATAATTCATTGTAGTGCCCAGACAGTATGATGATGAGCTTCTGCTGAAAAGCAGCCACTTCTTTTACCACTCTGGTACCTCAGTATCAGCTGCAGACTTTGTCACCTCAGTTTCCTGCCTTTTCTAGCTTGTTAATGAATGTGTTGAACAGCAGAAGCATAAGCCCAGATCCCCAAAGAAATCTACTAGTGACCTTACTCCACTCTCAGACCTGACTTTTGCACACTCGACTCAGCTCACGACAAAAGCTCACAGGAACTGTGGAGGACGAAGTAAGTAGCCACTACTTACTTCCTCCAGAATTAGCCAGAATTAGATCCTGTATTAGTGTGTAAAGAATGAAACAGACAGACATTAAGGAAATGCTTTGCACAGAGCAAGCACTTTATCTCTCAGTCCTGATCCCCAAGGGAGACCTACAAACCATTGTGTTCAGATGCACTTGGGAATTAAATGCATAACATTTAGAACATTAAGACCTGTGGCCTCAATAAAGACACTTTTTGTGGCACATTATAGTTTACTTCCTCCCCCTCTAAACAAAACTTTGTGCTCTACAGAATACAACAGTTCACTCTCCCTCTCTCTTTCCCCCCTTGCACTAATATCCTGTCTACTCTGAAGACTCCAGAAACCTTTCCTTGCAAAGTTAGTCGGACAAATAACTCACCTCAGGGGATTTAATCTGAATCCCTAACTATGTCCTGGAGAAAGGATCATCTGCTCAGAACTTACCTACTTTTCTCCTCATTATACCACATATTTTAATAAGGTATTGCTTCCTAAAGGCCTCCTTCTGATGATATCTTTAGAACGTCGTGTTTGTAAAAAAATGCAATACTTTGTTTTGGTTTGGCCTTGGTTTGTTTTTTTGCATCTACGGGGGGTACAACTGGATTGTCAGATCTCCAGTCTCGAATACTGCCCTAGTATGTCCCAAATATATTTACACTGGGCAATTGGCCAGTGCAGTACATAATTTTAGGCACTGCTCCTAGGCTGTGCCAGCTTCGGCTGACCTTGAACTTAAGAAATGCTTCCAATTGTCTTGTGTACAAATGTGAAAGTCATCAGCTGATTTAAACCTTTGGCCATCAGAGAATATTGGTCAGCACTCAACACCAGAACCCAGACTGTGTCGTACCCAGAATTTGAATATTCATCTGAAGAACCCCTTGGTTACCTTTCATTCTCATGAAAATCTCTCAGATAGCAAGTGCAGGCATACTTTTTCTAACAGGAAATGAATGAAAATTGAAAATAATACTCTTATTTGATATAGGGGAAGACACAATGGAACTGAAAGTTCCACGTGTTCTTTTTGCAGCTCATTTATTTAATGACCTAGAAGAAGCTGCAAAAGGAACATATGACACAAAGGATGCTGATCTTGCATATTCTTTCAAAAGAGTTCAGAGGTTGAACAAAGTTATTGTAATTTTTCTTGCTTACCTTCACTCAGAACAATTGTGAATACAGACATATTCAGGTTACACACCAGTGCTACAAGTGCCAATTATGCACAGAAGAAACCAAGTGCCTTCCAGATTCACAGGAAACTGCTGTCCAGACAAATACACATTTCCTAGCACAGTCTGAAACCAAATGAACTGTCATTAGGGATGATAATATCAATATAGGAAGTATTCAAGAACAAAAATTTCCCTAATAATCTCATTTATTCATATCCCTTTAAATTGCTATAATTGAGGATTTTAGGTTTTCATTTTAACAGTTGCATGTAAAGAAGTAATATGTTGCTTTTAAGCACTCAGAAATTAAGGACAGATATAAAGGAGTGTTCAAAGATCTATCATCCTCTCTAAGGAGAATGTCAAGAATGATGCAAAAAAAAAGGAGTGAATGTTGGGTGGGTATCAGACCCACTTTTATCATAAGCCAAAAGTCTTTGTGGTAATGTATTTATGTTGTTTTACACTTTTTGCTCACTTCATTTAACGTATTTATTTTACATGCCCATGAAATGAAGCAAGAAAATCAATCCTGTGCTGAGATACCACTCTCATAACTGAAACCAAAATAAAATCTTCATTTTACTGAGAGGTTAAGGGTAAGATTCGGTTGTTTCCTACTTGTTTCACTTTTCAGCTTCAAATATCATTTATCTTCAAGTGGAAAGTTTATTTGTGAATGATATTTTTTGTTTTCCCTCCTGTAAAAATAATTTTGCAGTTAAATGCACTTTAAAACAATACTTAGGCAACTAGTAGCACTGATAACATGAAAAATTGTAAAAAGCCAGAGTCCTTGATCGAATTGTTTCACTGGGGTGGGATCAAATTAGTGTGGATTCAAGGGAACTATTTCCCCATTGACATGTTTCTCCTACAATGCTGCCAAATCCCTAGCTGCCAGAACAAGCACAACTCCTTTCCAAATTTAGGACCCTACACAGCTGATACAGGAGACCATATGTGTCTCTCACCAGTTACAGCTTGTAGCAGCTCATGTAAGGCATGGAAACAATAATATGATAAATATTTATTATGAACATGTCTGGAATTTTTAATATAGAAAAGTTCCAGGAATTGGAGAGGTTTTCTTTCCTAAGAAAAAGGAAATGGAAAAGGATACAAAAATTTAAAAGAGAACAGGATGTGATGTACCTTGGCTTTCAGTACTTCCTCTCACCGTGTCCTCATTTGAAAGCTGAAAATGAGTTTAATGGACAAGACTGTTGAATGGGCTTAAAATTGTTTGGATGAAAATGCTCAGAAGGTCGTGATCAATGTCCAGCTGGAAGATGACAGTGAGTGAGGCAGAGGTTCGTACCGGTGCCCAAGTGGTTCAACATTTCTGTCTGTGGTCTGGTTGGTAAGAGAGCCCATCTTCAGCAAATCTGTACAGCACACTGACTTAGGGGTATGGCTGTGACTGTTAGGGTTTGCCAAATCCAGGAGCCCAGGACAGAAATGCTGCTGCAGCTCCATGCCACAGGCCAACTCGTAGCACGGCTGAGCATGTAATACGGCCAGAAGTAATACGTACATACCTACACAACACATTTCTATACACATACACTCAGCCACATGGATCAGTGTAGTCGGGCACACTCAGTCCACACACAAACACACCTAGCACCAATGGCCTTGTCCTCTTCCCCTCTCCAGCTAAGGAGGATTGAGCAAAGAGACTTGGAGGACTGCGAGATCACTGTCTACACTGCTTCAGGAGGAAAAAAACCCACATTTTGCCATAGTGCCAGCCCATATAATCCACAGCAATAACTGCATCCAGCACCTTGGAGCTTCACCAGGAGAGCAACACAGCACCAGAGCAGAGCAGGTTGCCCAGGGAGAGGCGCAGAATGCAGAGTTGGAGGATTTCAAGCTGAGGCTTGGTGAAAGCCAGGCTGGCACAACCTCCTGTTGTTCTGCTCAAGATGAGGAGGTTGAGGAACAAGCTCAGTTTGAACTGGGGTTCTGGGGATATGAGCAAGGCAAGGGGAGACCCTAAGTGGGGCTGGTCCAGGCCAGGAGGCTGAACAGCACCGGCCGCTCTGATGGGATGCTGACCTGGAGCACTCTAGAGGTCTCCCCCAAACAGCATTTCTATGGTTCTTCAGATGGAGCTCAGTTAATCAGGGGCAGCAGCTGCATAATCATCATCACTGTTATCCTCATCTGTGTTACTGCAGCCATGGACCAAGCTGGAGAAACAGATTTCTCTTACCTTTTTTCCCCTCCCCCAAGATAAGATAGGAATGGCCAAGAAACTGCCTAATCTGATTTTCATAAAGTGCATCTGATTATGAAAGTGGCAAGTGCTTGCTAATGCTAAGTGCTTGCTAATTTCAAAATGTGTATGATTTTAATGACAAACTTGACCAAAGTTTTCCAAACATATGTTCATCCTCAACTTTCTGTATTCCCTTAGTGTCTGCAATGTATTTTCTGTGCTGATATCTCTACTTTATGTTGTATTGCCTCTTGGCTTCTTCTGTGAACCAAAAAAACTTGGTCAGTGGAAAGAAAAGAAAGAAGTATCGATTTAATTGTTTTGACATACACAAGTAGCAAGTAGAAGAAGAGAAGGACCAAGTAAACCATGTGAGGAAGTAAACTTTGTTTTCACCATTAAGAAGGTATTACACAAAGGCAAAATAACTACCTCTGAGTGATCAGCTACTCAAGATTATTGTGAGAGAGAAGGGAGTGAAAATTATGAGATGTGAAAACCAGTTCTGTGGTGGTGTGTGAAAATACTTGCATAATGAGGGGCAGAAAGGGACACATGATGAGATGGAGGCAAGTTCAAGTGAAAAAGAAGGTGTATAACAGTTATGCAAACAAAACCTACTGTGTTGCAGAAAAGAACACATTCAATGAGAAGCCAAAAAGCACTGAGATGCATCAGGGAAAAAATATTTTCTGCAGAATGAAAGGTGATTCATAAAAATGAATGCATATGTAAAAGTGAAAAGTAAAATCTTTAAAAGTCATGGGTGAGTAGGAAAAGGCATGATGAAATGGAAAAATCATAAAGAAATGCAAATGTGTAAGAGGAGAAAGTGAAAAAAATGCAGAAAACATTGCACACTGATGTGTAATAAAAATGTGTAAACTAAAGGAAATACAAATAAAAAGACACATAAAGTTATATAAAAAAGGAAACTCAACATCCTAGGGAAAAGAATAGTCAAAGTGAGGTGACAGAAACAGAAAATTAAAAAAGAGGTAGAAATGAAAAGCTGTAGTGTGATACAAAAAAAAGGCACCTATTGTTTGAAAGTAAAAATGAAATGCTGAAACATAGTGGCAAGTGAGGAATAAGAGATGCAAGGGGATATGAGGGCATGTGATAAGAAAGTTAAAATAGATGTTGAGCTACAGAGCTCAACATGTCTTTAAAGAGCATATGTTAGAGAAGAAAATGCATATTGAGTTAAAAAAGTGAAATGCTTCAGTTAGAGGTGAAAAGACAAACATGAGATGTGCAATTTGAGATATAATAAATTGAAAATAAAAAAAACACACAAAAACAAAAAACAAAAACCCCCACCCCAACCAAACCCAAAACTAACCTTCAGTAAGAACATAGATAACAGAAGGAAAACTTGAAAAAACTATAATGAGGCAATAGAGGAATGTATTATGAGATGAACAAAAATCACATCTGGTGCACATAAAACTGCTCAAAAACAAAAACAATACTCGTAAGTAGAAAAATGCAATATAAGCAACACATAGGGACTTGTAAAATGGAAATGTGTAACGGCATTTTAAAGACAAATAGGGAACAAAATATGAATAATGGAGCTGCACAATGAAATGCAGAACAGATATAAACCTTAAAAGGAGAGACACAAAAAATCTAAAATGGGTCATGTTATACACCAAAGGATGTAAGTTAAAAAATCAGACCAGGTGATTCATTCAGGAAAACTTATTAGAAAAACTGATGTTTGGTGAGAGACAAAAAGGAAAATTAATTCTGAAAGGGGAACTTCATAAAGAAATGAAAAAATAAAAATTCATAAATAAATAAAGAAGAAAAGCACAAGAGTATTCAAAATCAGAAGTGTGCCATGAGCTATAAAATATGAAACATGTCATTAGAAATAAATCAAGCTGCAGAATTGAGTGCATTAGGCAAAGTGCAGAAATAGCTCTGAAAAAGAAAACACAGAAAAATATGAACAATGTGAAAAGGAAATATGGGAGGATTTGCAGATACAAAAATGTATGCTAAGAGGCACCATCCCCATCCCCAAGTTTCAAAAAATACAAAGATGGAAGCTCATTATGGCTTCTTTAAATTAAAAAATAATACAACATATAAAAATGAAAATTGTAATACGATATTATTCAAATTATTAATGAGTTATTAAAAGAATAAGTTTGTTGAAGTGCAAAAGAAAGACAGTTTACACATGAGCAAAAAATTGTTACAGATTTGAAAAATCATAGTAGGATGCACATGGGAATATATGAAATTTATCATAAGATGTTAAGAATTTAACTAAAGAATGTGAGAAAAAGAAAATGCACAGGGAAATCTGAACGCTCACACTCAGAATGCAATGCATAATCTGTAATGGGCAACAAAAAGGAAATTGGCTAATAAGCGATGATACATGAAATTCCTAATTAGATCTAAAAGCACATAATGAGATGCTGAAGCAAAACCAAGCAGTGAAATAAAAATGAACATGCACAGCAAAAATCGAAATTGGAAACTGGAAACAAGATGTAAAAAAACATTCATATTGAGATGCAGAATCAAAAAAAGTGGGTAATGAGATATGAAAAGGAAAACTCATAACAGGATTTGACATCAGGAATACATAATAAGTTGAAAAATTTTAGTAAACCATGAAATACAATATCTGAGAGAGTAATGATAGGCAAGACCAGAAATGCACCTTTAAGATCAAAGAAGAAAGATTAAATAAGATTTGAAGTTAAATGGTGAATCCTGCGATGCAGTAGGAAAAATGCAGAACGAATTAAGAAAGATTAAATGTATGGTGAAAAAATCTGTAATGAGTTGTAAAAAATCAGTGTTTGATGGGAAGCAAACCCCCCAGTGTATAATGCAACATGAACACAGTGAGGGTCTGGAAAATGAAATATGTGATGTGAAATAGAAATAAAATTATTTGTGATAAAAATCATTCATAATGACAAGGAAAAACAAGAATCGAAATTCTAATGCAGCATGGCATGTGAATTGCCAAAGGAGGTACAATAGCTGAGATGCATAATGGAATATAGAAACAGAAATATATAATGAAGTGTGAAACAAAAACATGTACCATAATAAAACATGCACTGCAAGTCATTTTGTCTTAGAAGGACTGAAGCACATAAAGCAGCATGAAAATGGAACAATATAGGGGTCAAAACTGAAACATTCAAGAGGTTCAGTGTGGAGGTCAATAAAGCTAAGACATTTCCAGGGAGGCAAGAAGCTGGAATGCTTTATTGGACTTACAAGTTCATATTTAAAGGGTTTAGGGTTTACATATTCAACAGGGGTTTTACATATTCATCAGAGGGCAGAACTATTACAATTAGGGACTTTACAGGGATGAGGTAAAGGGGAAATCCTAAATTACAATCTTTTTGGGTCTCAGCACTTACATCATAGGGGAAAACCCATTTTATCTTAGGGGATTTTACAGGGGGGAACAGATATTCAGGTCTACAGAATGTAAGGATTCAGGGAACACAAAGGGAGAGATAAGGTACAGTAGGTCTTCTGCACAGGTCTGATGAGATCAGGGTGTGGACTCTCTGGCTTGGGCAAGGCATGTCACACCGATGGTATCCTGTTTGGTTCTTACATGGAGGTTTTTTCCCCAACTTTTGTAGCCCATGGCTTTCTGCAAAGACCACTCAAATCTCTCTCTGCAGATATCATATTTTGGAATCCAGCAGGATTCCAGGAATTTTACTTGAATATTTGAACAATAGGGTTAATTACAAAGTTACTGGCTGTTGTGGGTTTATTTTACCCTTTTTTTATTTTTGAGCTTGCCCCACTTCTTGATACAAGATCTGACACTGTGTTCACACAGGAGTTCCCCCATCCAGCTTATAACAATACTGCAATGTGCCAGCTTCACTCTGTGTGGCATCATCTCTTACATGTCACAGCAATAGGCTGCACTGGCAGATTATACAGGAGAAAGAGCCTTTGGGAATTCTCCCTCAGGCGTGTCAAGGCCACCAAGCAGCGTATTAGTGGCATAAGAGTTTCAGCCCTAACACATTTTTGCCCAGGCTCACCAGCGGAAACGTGGATGACTTGGTCAAGTACACATCTACAAAGAATCAGACATTAGGTGCACAGTGATTTTGAGCATGTTGATAATATGTATAAACAATGGGCTTTCCTCAAAGAGGAAAGCAAATAATTGCACTGCCTTGTTGCTACCTTATGCTTTTGTCATGCCATGCAATAACTATAAGGCTAAATTCCCCAAGCAACAGCATATTTGGTCTCGAAGCCTGTTTGCAACCCTTGTGAGTGTGCTTTGCTCAAACGCTGGGTCTGGTTGGCCCTGGCAGTTCCTTCTGGGGTCTTACAAGCCATTGGGCTGTGACCTTGATTTTCACCTGTGAATATTTAATGCTAAAACAGGCCTGTCTCCAGTACATACCCCAAATAATCTGACATTGGCATCATCTCCTGCCCCCAGGACATTTCCAGCGCACAGGCAACTCATTTTTCCAAAGACTCTGTAGCACAAGTAGATTGCAGGTACTGCTGATAAAAGAGCAGATGGTGTCTGCAAAGAGGGAAACCTCTGAATCACAGGGAGGAGCAAGGATGCATGCCAGGGAGGCTACACAGTCACATGCTTTGCCTTAATGATGCTGAGCAGAAGGTTCTCTGGGATAAATACAGGAGTGCTAATGCAGTAACTCCATCTGACCCATACAAGGCCATCCTACTCCTAAGACAAGTCTTTAACAGGCTGGTCGGGGAACGCACACCAGAAATGCAGTGTGGCACAGGCTGTCACTCCTGGTCAGGTGGTGTCCTCAGGAGGGGTCAATTCACAGAACATGCTCTGCCTTAATGTCGTTTCCTGTCATCCCTGCCACCAGCCATAAAAACATCACTGCTCAGAAAAGACCTGGTATTGAGGCTGCCAACGTTCTTTCCATTTGGATTAGCTTTTTGAAGAAAGGGTCTCAAATTCTTCCAGGAAGCTGCCTAAAATAGAAGAGGGCAGTGCTGGCACTGACCGCTCTTTGGAAAATCTTGCTATCTGTTGTAATAATATCATGGCATGCCATGGTATAAACCAGCTAAGTCATCAATCCTGACTGTACAAGGGATCAGCCTGGCTTGCTGCTGGTGCTAGTGCAGGATCCAGCTATTAAACAGAGGGAAGTTCAAAGCCATTGCATGGTACCTCTAGGGCATTTCCTTGTTTTACTATTTGCCACTAACAAGAAGTGTTCCATCAGCTTTGTAACTGTCCACTATGATTAAAGGAGCAATTAGATCCTCCATCAGTCTCATCTTTGTTAGAGCCTCTGAACATCATATGCTTCCTTAAATCACGTGTTATTGGTCGCTGATCAACTAAATATTCTCATATGCAGCCAGCTACTCTATCTTATGCTAAATGTTATTGCTAGGGTTACTGAAAGGGTTTCAGACAAATGTTACATCTTTCTTTCTTTCTTTTTTTCTTTCTTTCTTTCTGCCACCTGAGGTCAGAGGAGTATAACTGAAGTCATTGTTTACTGTAACCATGACAAACACACAACAGAGAAAAGGCCTTTGCAGTCCTAACTTGGACCATCTTCCAAAGGAAGTTTTGTCTCAGTTTCAGTCCAAAATCAGAACTAGAGACTTCTTGAGTTCTCAAAGTGGTGGCTGAGGAAGGACAGTTGCCAGGGACAAGCACGTCAGAGTACCCTGATCTCATATGGCATTTCACTCTAGCGATGCCTTGTGCCGTAAGGTCAGGACAGCAGTCTTGGTTTGGAGGCTAAAATGAAAGAAGAATGCAAAGTGGCATTCCTGGTGTAGCTTTGCAACAGTTAGCATCAAATGTTTTGGCTCAAGTGGTTTAGGAGTTACTTTGGAGGGGGATGGTTGGAGAGGGGTTTTTAACAGGGAGAGGCTTCTGTCTCCTCAATCTTGATGCTTCGCTTTGTCTTAGTGCCCACACAAATTCAAACCAAACCCTGATTTCCTGAAAGGATCAACACCAGATTTGAAATATCCAAGCCCTTTCATCTTAGACTCATCCCTCAAAAATGAGAAACTCCTCCTAGAAAGCTGAGTGTCATCTAAGCTTTGGGGAAAACTCCAGCTGACAGCAATAAAATGAGGATTTCACCAATAAAATTTTTTCTTCCTCAGAAACTCTGATCCTTTTAGTACAATAAACTGTAAAATTTGATCTGACAAGAGGCAAACCCCTCAATGGCATTAAGCTTATTAGATTGATTCAAAAGCTAAAGTAATACCGTGATTAGTGCATATTGCATGCATTAAGACCATAATAAGTAAGAACACAATCAGTTGCCAGCAGCAGCTGGTAACTTGTCTTATGCTGTAGAGTCAATCTACATTACTCACTGAACAGCAGAACACTTTAAAAAATTGGTAATGTTTTGGATGAGAAATAACACCACAATACAGGCTCTGATAGTACAGATAATAAAGCTAACAGCTGAATAGGATAGAGACACTGAATGCACATCTAGACTCCATTATTTTTCCACAGCATGTTTCCCTTCTATATATCCTGCAGCCTCCATTTATACTGTCTGGTAAAAGACTATTAAAACCATGCTCACTCAGCTACAAAAAATTCTCACAGATTATTTTAAATAAATAAGCATTCAGCAGAACTCAACTTTAATGGTGCAAGAAGAATTTTGTCAGAGCTAAAGATCAACATGAGGATTGTCTATCTTTGATATAACATTTAGCAGTCAGTTGGTTAGTGAGTGTTCCACCTCATGAAAATGTTGAACAACTTCCCTTTTTTGAGAAAATTATGAGAGGAAAATAGTCTCCTTCTTTTAGTTAAGTGTAAGCCATCTCTATGCATTCTCTGAGCACATATTATTTCTCCTATAAATAAAACAGGCCCAATTCTTGGAAAAGCACAATCACATCTCAGCTAAACCTCCAAAATTTTAAGGGGTTGTTATCATAAAGTTTGCTTGTAACTCCTCTCTAGCTCACCATTTTGTTTTACCTCTGTATGATGCTTCCATGGTTCTCCTGCTTGGATGACATATTGCAGCACTACAGTCAGTTGAACTCGACCAGAAAGTTGCACCAAGGTTAAAAAATGCCTCAATGAAAAGTGGAGGTTTTGTCTGGGCATTCTTGACTGAAACATATGGAACACACTTTTGCCTTCTTCTACATTTTAAATTGTCACATTACCGTGAATCTAGGAGGCAGGTGAGATTAGGCTGGTATTAAACAGCTCATCCTCTGATATCTAACCTAACAGTGTTCCAAGTGAGTTTACACCAGCTGGCAAAGACTGCTTTGAA
Source organism: Lepidothrix coronata (assembly GCF_001604755.1). Classification (NCBI taxonomy): domain Eukaryota; kingdom Metazoa; phylum Chordata; class Aves; order Passeriformes; family Pipridae; genus Lepidothrix; species Lepidothrix coronata. The sequence continues at coordinate 3,085,038 of NW_016690289.1, forward strand.
TCAGATATGAGTGTGAAGGATTCTCAAGACGCCACACTGAACAGCACAAGTGAAAGTTAGAGTTCCTGTTGAAGTCATGACTCCCACATTGCACACTGAATGCATCCACTAACACTTTATTGGAAGTGGGGGCAGGCTGAGTTTTAAAATTTTCATGCTCATAGACAAATTGTATATTTAGCATATAGTTAAGTTGACTAACATTTTTTTCTTATAGAACTTGGTTTCTGCTAATTACAATTTTGTGAATCTTAAGCTGTTTGGACCTGAATTCCCTCATTTACGTGCTTGCTGCAATTGACTGTTACTTTTTGATTTTTAGTTCATGTAATACAGACATTTCCAAGACAGATGTGCCAAAACACAATTTCCCACAGTCTGAAAATAATAAGAGGAAAAAAAAGCCAGATGAAAACTCTGGTTTTTTAAATTTTTCTTTTAAAAGCTTTAGTACTCTTGCAGATGAAGGAGTTGCTACAGTCACTGCATATGTAACAACAAATCTTTTTTTTGGTTTTTGAGGTTGCCCAATTACATTCAAATGATAATCCTTTGGAAATGAGAAATTGGAAGTTCACATGCATTCAAAGGCTACAAAATTGTTTGAAGATGTGACCTTCACTGAGTATGGTCTATCCCTTTGCCCTTTTACATATCAAGCAAATGGCAACTACTCCATGAGCTATAGAGCAGATCTGTAATTATCTCCCCTAAGTGTTGGGCTGAAAGGACTTTGTCTGCTGATCCCTCTCTCAACTGGCAAAATAGAAAGGCCCTCTGAATTTCCCATCACTTCTTCCTGTGACAAAGAACATGAGGAGAGCCAGACTTTTCTCCTGGTGGTCCTTCTTGTAATGGAATGGGAGTCCTAGAATCAGAGACAGGAACAGATTCTCAGCATCTCTCTGCAGACAGATGGGAATACCACCAGCAAAACATACGTCTCTTTTTTTGTATCAGCAAGCTCTTGTAGAAGCAACATGTACAAAGGGATAAAGGACTGTGCCATGGCTCTCAGGCCCCCAGCCAGTCAATGACTCATGCTTTAAGGAGGGCCACATTTTTTTAAAACCTTTCCCACTAAATTCTAAGGCAATAAGTCTAATTACACTTTATGCTTTAGCGCACTTAGAAGAACAGCATGATTTGGAAATGGCTCTTTGCAGAAAATAGCTTTGTAGAACACATTTGAAAGTGACTGCTTTCCTGAATGCAAATGTCTGAATTGCTCTAATTATCTCACTGGGGAAAAAGAAGCTTTTTTTAAACTGGCAATATCTGAAGAAAGTATGAAAGGACAGGACAGCTTCTCCCAGTATTCCTTTTTATTACGCTTTCTATTCTAGTTATAAATACAAATAACCAGTGAGAATGCCAGTACTTTCATTCTGTTATTTAGTAATTAGATGTCTTTTTTAAAAAAAAGTCTCTTTAAAAAAAAAATCAGAATTTTAATTTTCAGCTTGTAAATCCTAATTTTGCTACATTGTCACACTGAGGTTTGGAGCCCCTAAACACCATCAGAAGGAGTTCGGAGAAGCAGGAGGAATGTCTCCTTTTACCTACCTATTACCAGTCTCAATTTGTCTTTAGCCTGACAGGTAAATAACATCCCTGCAGTAAGTACATCATCTGTTTGGATGAAAAAACAGTAATAGAGCATGTATTTTTAGTTTCTTTTAATGTGATTTCACAGCAGGAAGTTGGAAAAAGAAGCATCATGCCTGCATCTGAACTCCTTTAGAATATGATTTACAGATTAAACAGCTTCTACCCTTACTGCTTACAGGTAGGAGCATGATCAGGACTGAATCTAGAGACCTCTGCTTGATTTTCTGGAGCAGCTACAGAGCAGGGTGGGGATCCACTGCAACTTTTATTTAAAACTCTGAAGCAAACATTCAGTTGCTGCCTGTCAGCCCCCACCTATCTCACTGAGCTTTCTGTTGACAATATTAGGCAGAGAAAGATGGCCTTCATGTCTTTCCTAACTACAAGAGAAGACATGGCCTGTATGTATTAAGAACATGGTCTGAATGCTTATCATATGGGTACCTGCATAACAGAAAGAGATACCTATTCTTCTCCTGATTTGCATTGGTGAGGAAGCCCTGGTCTCTCAGTCAGTTCCTGAGATGGCTGCAGTGGGAAGCTCAGGTACAGATGGATCTGAACAGCCCTAAAGGAGCTGTCAATCCTGCCCCTGCATCCATACCTTCCAGCTGTCTCTCTTCCTACTATCACGCTATTTGCTGTCACCTGTGCACTTGAACGCCCATTTAAACTGCCAGTCATCAAGATTTTCACAGCTGGAGACCAGGTCTCATCAGGTCCCCAGGTTTATCCTCTCTGATACTGCTGTCTTGTTATTTTACAGCCTATAGGACAGAAGGCAGAATAGTAAGAGGTTTACCCTGCAGTTCAGTGTAGCCCTGCTTGCATGGTACATGTACTGGAATTTATTACAAGGGTTGCTCAGCATGTAAGACATCTTCCCATAGAGCAATTGATTGGATAAAGGAAAGCCATGTCTACATCCCTGTATATAGACTCAAATAAATTATTTTTGCACTATACTTGCCTTTCTTCTCCCATCCACTGGTTTGCTCTGGATTGGATGAGGAGGATGAGCTAATTTGCACACAGTAGGAATAAGGTGAAGACCAGATCTCTGGGTGACCCTGTGCAGGCAAACTCACAGTATGGTGTTTCTGGGGCATGGGGAAATCTTGATGAGTCTGGGAAGAGCTGTGGCAGGAGCAGTGCATGGGCAAGGCAGCCACAGTTCCAGGCCTCCATGTCCAACAGCAGTGGGGGTGAGCATTTGTTCCCAATGGGCATCTACACAGCCCTGCACTGACAAGCACTGGAGTCATAGTCAGGTCCAGAGCAAAGCCAGGGTTAGATCCCACCTGGAGACAATCCTAGCAGCATGGCTGTCAGTTTGGATCTCCATATCTGGCGTGATACCTGCTTTCAAAAAACACTGAGTATGTGCCTTTAAGCATACCTTTTATTCAAATAATCCAACTCCCACTCATACGAGCCAATTTATGTCTCATTTTTGGCAATAAGCTAGGTTGTTCTCAATTCAATTACTGGAGTTGTCCCAGGATTTTCCCTCACGGTCATCTGAAGTTTTGGTGAATAATTATAGCACATGGGACACATTTTCAAAAGTTTCAGTCCCTTCTACAGGTGGGCAATATGCCTCGGTGATCGGCATCTCCCCGGGACCACAGAGCAGATGGATTCCCACCCCCTGTGTCCTTGCTATTGACCTGAATATTAAGTGCAGGTGTAAGATATTGTCAGCAGAGGGGCTGCAGGGACCCTCATTCCCTCCTGTGCTGCTCAGGGCAGGGGTAGAGGAGTTGGGAGTGAAGGATCCTATCCTATATTACCTGTTCATCTGTAATGCTTCTTTTTATCATCTAAAAGTTAGTGGTGTATTAGACCAGAAAAGTAAGAAGGTACCAGCAAGCCATTTCCTATGTGGTTACCACAAAATTTGGATTTTCTCTCACTTCTCATCTATCCTGTGAGGGAGGTAAAACTTCCCTCTTTCCTGCACATCAGCTTTTTCTGTTCCCATTACATGATCATGAAATATTGCTGATTAAGATGTATAAAATGCCCACATGAATATAGATACATGTTTCTTCATCTCACATTAATAATGTTAATGAGTTTACAACTCAAATTTCATCTTTAATATTAAGAAATACCACTGCTAGATTCAATTGCCAATTAGCAAGTCTCTCATTCGTCTTCTTATGCTTCAGTATAATTAACTCACTTTTAGTAATATTAAGAGATCCATCTCTTCAAAACAGAGTACAGGCCAGCGGTGTGGTCTGTCAGTATAATAATTTCACAATAAATCAGTGATCAAAATTAGTGATAATCATTAAAAAATATCTTCTGTTTTTCACAAAGCAGAGATTTGGGTCTCAGAAGTGACACCATAAAAACACCTGAAGGAGTAGTTATCCATGGTTTAGTGAAAAACATCAATATGTTTATACAAGTGGAGAATGCATTGTCCCTGGTATAAATCACTACATGAGTATGTATTTATCAATATATCTGCTACTGTCAGTTCCTAAAACATGTCTTAAAACTGAAAACGGGAAGGAGTATTTTTTCCCTGTCTCACTTTTTTGTTTCTTCAATAGCACTGTGGAATAGGTAACTTATTTCTGGAATGGTTTAATGTAGTTGTGACATAACCTTTGGGTCCTCAGCATCTCTAAGGATGTATACTCTCTGAGTATAACATAAAAGCTCTCTTCCAGTATGTGTTTCAAAAATGAATAAGCTACAAGATCAAGTGATGTTGAAAAGTGGAATTTTTTTAACTTCACATTATATTATGAAAAAAACCTGGAAACAAGAAAACTCTGCTATAACACCTTCCAAAAGGGACTTGAGTTTCAAGTTAACACTGACATTTCTAACATTACCAGCTAGAAAAGGAAATACAAACATATATTAAAGCATACAGGAGAAGAGCATTTTTTCTAACATGGACTTTTCGATTGCTTTCTTTTCCATTTCTGCCTAGTGAACTGTAAATTGTTTAAGCAAAGAACTTTTTTTAGGATAGCAAGGGAAACAGTATATTAAATTCACCCACAGACTGCTGTGACTCCATCAACTTCTATTCAGAATAAATAATGAAAAAATACCTAGTTACTTGGTAGGAAGCTTTTTATTTTTCTACACTGGTACCCTTAACAGTTAAGTTTTAATCCCAGTATGCAAATAGTACATGTGACAACACTATCAAGAAACCTGCACTGCTGGTGTGGATAGGTGCGTCCAAAGTAGAATCATTGTTTCTAGCTTCAGTACGAGTAATACATTGTGACAGAAATCATTGTGGCAGATGAGACTTTACTGCAGTAGTTTAAGAGATTATTGCCCTGACTCTGTATCTGACTTTAGCTGGCTTTTTCTACTCGATACCCGTTAGCTGAACACAATATGCTACATTACAGATATCTAGTATCAGCTTAGGCTGCTCGTGAAGGCCTGCACTAAAGCCTCTGAGCTATAACTGATCATGTCTTCATTACTCTCATTTCCTGCATTAGGTAAGTGAGAAATTGTGTAGATATGCCTCCTCGTATTTTCATTTACTCCACAGATCTCCCCTGCATATTGACTTCAGGACTAAAACTCTAATAACTGAACACTGCAGAAAGAGAAGGGCACCATAGATTTATTCACTGTTTTTACATGAAGTAAATTTCTGAAGCACTGGTGAAATACTTAAAAGAAGTATTTTAAACCTTCTCCTCAAACTTCTCTTTTGAATCAGTTAGCAGTGCACTGGAGGAAAAATGCCCATGGCAACACTCCACACATTTTATGATGCAGCACAAATCATGAAGATATGTAAAAGGATTTCGTACATATGTATCGTGTTTAACTAATAACTAAAATGTTCCGTGTTGGCTCACTGTACCCCCTAAAATAAGATTATGATTCTCTATTGCCCTTCTGTCAACTGCAACCACTTCGAGATGACAGATGGGGATGGCCATTGAGCAAGAGTCACCTCCTGGGGAGGAAATAGCCTCCTTTGTTGGGAGAGTGCTGGAACAACCAGGGCACTTAGAGATACCTCTCACCATGATGGCTTCTGCTACCTCTGGTGATATCAGTGTGAGTAGTTTGTGGCTGGATAGATAGCATGCTGCTCATAAGCAGCACAGGGGGAGGTTTGAAACTAAGTGTACAGATTCATATCTGTTTTCAAATCAACAAATACAATGATAGTTAAGAGAACAGTCATTTTTGCAATAATTAAAATAATATTACTATTTCATGAACTCACACTGGTTTGCTCACTTGAATTTATCTTGGTGTCCCTAATATCTATTTTTAAATTATACATAGGCTGCCATTTTGCTGTACCAATGTTTCTTTGGCTGATAACAACTAAGGGAAAAACATTAAAATCCAATAAAGGGACTATTTTAAAGGCCTTGTTCTCACAATGATTGTTCTATTAACAGAAGACTTAAATTAACACTTCTAAGCACAAAATAGAATTATTTCAGTTCACAAATAACTTCACAAACAGATGAACTCCAAATATAGCCACAGAACTGCTGAATATTTCAGAAATAATGACATAAAAACACTTGTCATAAACATTTGTGGCATACAGATCAGTGGAACACCATAAATACACAGCTGTACACATGAGCTTATGTAAAAACAGTGCTGCTGGAAGTATAGCAGCTACAAAAGTATAACTGTAATGAACTATCCTTTGCCGAGAGGAATGGAGAAGAAACTCACAACACATTTCCAAAAGTGAATGGATTTCTTACTAACATTGGGACAATTCCTGTCCTATAATAGCCTGTGACACAAAGCTCCTTTGTATCTTTTTTTTTTAAGGGACTTATCCTCTTAAAAAGTCAATTTTCTCTAGAACACTCCAAAAATATTGCCTGGGTTTGATGTATCAGCTCTTTCTCCCTTTCATTTCAGAGATTTGCTGAAGCAAATGCAAGTTTGGGAGAGAAATGTGGGAAAAGAAAATTAACTGGAATTCAGGAGAGAAATGGGGGGGAGGAGGAGGGAGGATTAACTATCATTTGTTTTTCCACATTAACAACTTGTGTAAATTCTGAAGGTATCTTCAGGTTGAAAAAGAAAGAAAGACCTCTTTTTCCCTATGTGGTAGTTATACCCATCCAACAAAATGATTAGGGCGAAGATTATAACAACAGTAACACCTATAAAATGGGCAGAATGTCTTTATATCTGCAGTTTCCCTTATGGGAAGATAATTTTTTTTATAAATTAAAAAGTCTTGTCATTAGCTACATGGACATTCACTGCTCTGATGTTGAAGCAGCTCTGTGCTGGTGCATGTACCACCAATGTTTCTTGCTTGCGGCTTAAACCCTGTGCACTAATGTCCATACGTTTGTGATAAACTTTTGAATGCCCTTCCTTTTGAATAATAAAGTGAAAAGTCCTCCTTGTAACCTTCTCTCACGCTGTCTCCTTCATGTGCAGCACTTCCTTACTCGCCTCTGTGTTGAGGTCCCTGTTCTTGAGCATAGTTCAAGACCCTCTTATTACATTATTAAGTCTGGTCACAGGGATCTTCTCTTTATTATCAGGTGGATACTGTCTTCTCCTAGTAGACCCTCACCTTCACCAAGTGAAGTGCCATGATCAAATAAACCAAAGCTTTCTAAAGATATCAGTTAGTTTACCCCTAAAACGAGTACAGGCTGGGCATAACAAAATGAATGTGAAAGTTAAATAAATTTTAGTAAAACACAACAGTGTCACTGTAGTTCTTCTACTAGTGAGACTGGCTTATGAAATCCATGTAAATTGAACACTCATGAAAGGTCATGAAATTATAAACTCTCAGACTGCACCTTTGTATTTGTTCCCAGAATGGACAAAACATGTTGTCAGGAATTAATGCACATTTCCATTCTTCCACTACAGACTTAGAGAAGCCATTCAAGGCAAGAAAGTGAAGTAACATCCCACTTACACATATATTGGGCCTTTTGGCCATGTACTAGACTGTGAAGTGTGGTCACTCAAAAACAGAACTCTAGCAATGTTTTCTCGTTTTTGATCTTAACTGAGGTTAATATAGCAGCTGGGAGGTGAAAAAATCTGAATCTCATTTTTCATTCGAACAATCAGATTTCAAAGCCTATTTTCATCTTCCTGTAGTGACTGGGATTGTGTCAGATGGAAAATGTAAGAAAAAGGAATGAAACACTTTGCTTGGCTAAAAAGCTCTTTCTCAATGTCACAGTAGTGTTACGCTAGTCTAAAACCTAATGTTAGAAATGCTTTCACCTTGCTGATGGCAGAGTTTTTTAATTCTAACAAAAAACAAACATGGTCTAACAAAATAAACATGGTCCAGATATATCTTAGTGACCTAAATTAAAACCACAGTCATTCATGAATTTATTAGTCTGCTAAATTATCACATTTAAAAGAAAGAACAATCTATATTAAAATTAGCAACAACTTTAAATTAAAATTTATAAATCAGAGCACAGAAGTCAAACATTTGCTTGGCTCCATTTCTTTGTGTTTTAATGCTTTAAAACATTTGCTAAGCCAGAAATAGGATTTAAATATTTCATTATCCAAATTGTTAGGATACTAGCTTGGGAGAACAAATGGGATAACATAAGTATGATTATGGCTTATCACATAACACAGCATCAAAAGATCAAAACAGAACATTTCAGTGCAGTACAGTATGCACTCATCTGCAACATCAACTGTGAAGCCTTCAGATTAAGTTTGTCTGTATTGGAATCTGAAAACAAACAAGGTATTGCACTTCCAGTCATGTGTTCAACTTCCCTCCTGAGCACATCATTTAGGGACCACATTCTCTGCTGTGGTTTGTTGGTTGGGAACACTTTTACCTTCCCCCAAAATAAACAACTAATTTTCTGGTGAATCAGTCTAGCTAGCACACTGCTGCATACAGACTCCACTGACCTCTGTGAAGGTAGCTTTTCAGATACAGAAATTAAAATACTCATCCCAAACAACAAAGGGAGAGAAGAAAAGCCCATTTTACTACAGCTGCTTCTTTGTAATTCATCTTCAAGTAATGGGAAGACACTGGTGTCTTCTAGTCATACCCATTATAAACTCTGATGCAAATCTGTAACAGGAAAAGATGATGAGGAACATACAGGAGAGACTTCATCAGTGCTGGAGCTGGAGAAGCCTGATCAGCAGCCATTACTCCTCATACTCAATTAATGAAATTTCTCTGTGTATGAGATTTCTTAATGTGTGTAATAATGGGGTGTTGGAAGATATGTCTATG
>NW_016690289.1:3093904-3170895 GCF_001604755.1 Lepidothrix coronata
CACAGTTCCTGTTAGAAGACACTATGGTCCTGGGAAAATGGGAGGCTTTGGGGATATAAATAACCTGACTGGAGTAGCTAAAGGAGTTTGAAACTTCTGTAAGGCAGTAAGAAAGAACTTTAAAATAAACAAGGTGATTGTGGCAGAGGTGAAGGCACAGTGGCCACCCTAGTGGATGTGCAACAGTTTTCCAAATATAAGGCTGGTATTAAGTGCATCTTTACAGTGACAGGTATATTGTGCAGGCCACTGCAAAATAGCCAGGGACAACCATTTAGAACCATTTTTACCAAGGGCACACCACCTCAGAAGCTACAGACTGACTGGGGAAACATGTTTTAAGCTGGTCTTCAAAAAAGCTTTTAAAACCATATAACCTTTAACACTTTGTTACTATTAGTGAAGTAAAAGCCTCCGTCATAAAGCACTTTAACTGAACACTCTAACCAAGATGTGGAGATATTTAATAGCATGCAGCACTTTTTGCTACAATAATATAGTATTAGCTTTTCTAAGCACCCATAGGTCCACTATCTGCCAGCCTGCTGCCTGTGCATTGACATAGTTAGTGTTGAAATAAAGACTGACCAGAACAAACACACCTTATTTTGTTTTAGGAAGTTGATTGTAAGGTATCATCTGCAGCCCTGGAAGTCTCTGATATTTTAATAAATCCTGCTAACATGGTAGAAGCAAATTGTTATGGGCATCCAGCCTTCTCAATGAACTATACTGTCCAGGCTACCAGTGGTGTACCTGGTATTCCAATCATTCCTGCTATGTATGCCACATGCATAGGTGGTATGCTCTGTAGCCTGCCAAATATTCTGTATATGAAGGACGTATATTCCATACACCATGTGGAATTCCATATACTTCAGCTGTAGAAAGGCCAGACAAGTTTTGAAAAGGCTTTGGAAATTGTTAAGTAAGATGTTGAAAGTCTCACTCACGACACTGCAGGAAATATGTTTGGATGAATTTCCAGGGCCATGGTGGGCAAGTTGGAAACAGTAGAAAATCAAGGAGGGTTTGTGGCTTATTTACATTAAAAAAAAGAAACTTTAAAAGAAAGACTTGTCATGCCTCCTGGCACTGCCCTTTAAATAGATGAGGACAGAAGGCAATTTTGGCTGTGAAGAAGAAAAAGAACAACCCAGGCTAAATGGTGCAAAAGAAATTGAAAGCCCTCCCCTCAAAAAAAAGTCTGTTCTATCACTAGAAAAGGAGATATATAACTTAAAAGGGATGACTTACATTTAAGGCTGCTCAGCATAGTAACATAGCAAATCAAAATCGGTTTTGTTAGAAACATTGAGAAGAGTGTTTGTGAAGGTACCTCCACTTTCCACCATGGCAGTCTGCACCTCTGGGCTTTTCAATAGCCAGGAATAGGGAAGATTAGAGACATCTGAAAGGATGTAAAAATTAGGCTGATGTACAGCAAAGACAGCATTTTGATCTGCTCCCTGGCAACACGGATCTGCAAACCATATAACCTATGGCCTGCTGTATGTGAAGAGAGTGTGTCTGGCACACAGGGTGTGTTTGGGACACACTTCACACGTGACCAACACTAAATACCTGTTTGACCAGGCAGACATGAAATGATTCAACATAATGGGCAGTCAGCCATGTCAGCAAACAGGAAAATTTGTTTCTGGGACAGCTTCTCAAGCTTCTTGTGTTTGTGGTGATAGATAACAAGGCTTTTAGCATTAATTATGCTTAGAACCTTTTCAATGTTAAAAACTAAGATATAAATTTTGTGGTTCTATATGTGGATGATGAACAAACCCCAGTGAAATCACTGCAGGTTTATTTTAGGTATGGCTGGGATGTGAGAGAATACCTGCAACTCATAGAGAAGATTTACAGCCGTAAGAAAGACCACATATGCTGTCAGCCAACAGCAAAGCATTCGCCCCTATTCAGCCCTACCCTGGCTATCACCTGTTTGCCTTCAACCTGTCTCCAGATCAGCAATGTGCTGATGACTGCTCCTTGAATAAAAGAGAAAAAAATGAGAGCAGGAATATATTTTGCAGGGGCTTTGAACACCACTGTTAATATGACCGTGGACAGCAATATTTGGCGATGTGATAGACACAAACCAGAGAAGGTATGTGCCTTTTGACTACATGTGAAGACGGACACCAAAGAGCTCTCTTTATTATTTTTTTCAGCAAATCTCTATGCCAGAGAATCATTTCTAGGCACGCACCCAAGTCACTGATGATATAGCCCTGAGACCACTAACAGATCAACTGCTCCAGAAGGTACAAGCCACTCTTCAGACAGTGGAACATCATGCTTCTAAGCCTGCCCTGATAGAAAGGCAGGAAGTTGGTCTGGGACCTGTCTATTTAGTGCTGAATGCCAGTAGCTTTTTTCAATATGTAAATAACTAGCTGAACTGACAGAAAGAAATGAGTTCTTATCCTAAAAGCCTCTGTATTTCAATAAGCAACCATTGTCTCTTGTTCATCCATGGTAAAATACCAAGAAGAGTCTGGCAGTCTGGCCCCATTTCCTTTACACTCTCCTAAAAGGTGTTCGTGTACACTAATAAGCACTCCTAAACCTAACTCTTTCCTGGCTGAGCAATCCCAACTCTCTCAGTCTCTCTTCATACAGACAACCACTAAGATCTTCGGCGAAGTCCTCCACAAATTTTGTTTTAAAAATGTTTGCGGAGCAGTCAGGCAGAGCAAAAAGAAAGCAGTTGGCATTCTCCAAGACTTTTTACAAAGTAATTTTTTCCACAGCTGTTGTGCCTTGTCAGAACAGCAGAAAAAGGGCTATTAGTTCCTAATAGTGACTGAGTGACAAGTGATCCAAAACTATCGGGAAGGCTGTCAAAATTTTTAGTGAGTACCTTCTTGTCACAGAGCATCTCTGCAGCTTCTGAAGGGGCCTTATTCCTATCACATATATATTGTTCCTGACAACACAGCACTGTGCTATCATGATCTTTGGGGGTGCACCACTGTCTGTATTTATGACACAGTCCAAGACAGGGTTTCTCAGTGATTCAAAATTGATGTTTTCTGTTTGTTTCATTTGGAGTGATGCCTTTAACTTTCATACACACTGCAGGTAGCCGTAGGAGTTGACTGCTTACGCTGCAATCTCTACAGTAAAGTGCTTGTCTAGCAGCAGCTCACTTGTCAGGTCACCTAATCAGTCACCAAGCTGGGGGAGTTATGGTCCCCTAAACAATTCATGAAATTCTCAGTCTGTGTTGTGACAAAGTCGGTGGCATTGGAGGGCACCTAAGAGGTCATAAAACTCTAGGTATATGTATGCAGGGGAAAAAACAAGCTATAAAAATATTAGTACTGTGTTCTAGGGTCACATGTCTTTTGACATGTTTCCATGCACATCCTTATTGATAAAACCACAAGCAAACACAGCATAAGTCAGATAAAATAGGTAGCTGTACAACTCATCTGGTTCTTCCCCACTAGTAGTGATAGTGTTTACTTTCACCAGCCCAAAATATTCTGTCAAGGTGTCAGAGCTCTTAGAAATAACTTTGGTATGTCCTAGACAGTATGGTTTTGTGGATGAAATGATGATGATGATTAGTAAAATCTTAGTAATATATCTTAAATGGAGGGTCTACTCCATCATACAGAGAAAAGGCACATGTCCCTCTGCCCAGAAGTGCAGCCCTGGAGATCAGCAGCAAAAGCAATCCAGCTCATGTCAAACATCTTCTCCTTGTAGCTGTGTGCCAAGAATTTGTCAGGGACTAACTAGTGAAGGCACTGAAAGTCCCTAATTACTCCAAGTAGCCTCTCCTAGGGCCTCCACTCATCCATAGTCCAGGGACTCCATTTAAGCTCAGTTCTGGGCCTGCAGCCCCTTCCTGAGCTATGCACTAGGTGTGCCTGTCCCTAGCCCTGTTTCTGAAATGTTGTTTGGTTTTCCTGGCTTGATCATGTTAACCTTGCCTATGTCTGTGTTGGTCCCAGCACAGGCTTGTGCCTGCTCAGGTCAACTGCTCTGTGGATCCCTGCTTTCTTGACGGAAAACAGCCTTCTGATTAGGTCTGCTACAGTTACCCCAAACTGCATACAGAGCATGAAAGAAATATAAAAACCATTAAGTCCAATTACTAACGAAAACCCAGCTCTGTTTCTTGCGGTATCTACATATAATGGTTGTTGTTTGGAGGTGGAGTTGTTTGGAGACAGCAAGCAAAAAGTGCAGGAGAGTGTACCAGTAATTTTAGCTGCTCTGCAGTGAAAGAGTTCATGGAGCAAATGCAGTTTATGGCTGTTGGAACACTGTGCTAGCAGGGAATTTCCATTAAAATCAAACTGAGATGAAATTTCATGCTGGCCTGCAGCAGTGAGATGGCCGATGTCCTATAAAAAACAACATTAGAGGCAAGTACAGAAGCTGTTATAGTTTGCATTAAACGCATTTGGGATAGTAAGTTAGGAAAAGACTGGAAATATGTGAACCTATTAACTGATAAAATATAATTCATGTTGGATGTAAAAAGAGTCAATATGGTGCTCAAGGACTGTGTGAGACTAAGTTCATTTTTTATACATGGTTTTTGGTAGCAATATACACACAAGTCACTTGAAATGAGAAAGGCCACAGTAACCTCACTGAACGCCTTTCTCCTCAAATTTTATTTTTAAATGTCCCTATATACTTTAGCCTGTTAGCACTACAGTCTTAGGCATGAGTAACACAAACAGGAACATGCAGATGCAGAGGCCAGTGTCACTTTCCATACAGCAGTCTACTCACACTTTTTCACCATCTGTCTCATAGTACAGGACATGATCCTCACCATCATCTCACTCCTGTAGCCTCTCTCAAAAGTTTCACTTCTTGCAGCAAAGTCAGTTCTTGCAGGCAAAAAATTTTCTCTTTCATTGCAACGTACTGTTCTGAGAACTGCTTTTTCTTGTCAGACAACCATCACTGGGCTGTATCTGATCCTGATTATCCTCACCAAACCTGACCCTGACCTGCAGATTGGCTTCCTGTCTTCACCTGGACCTGACTCATTTGACTTGTCCCTTGGGGACCTGACTTACCTTATGACGTGGAATTGCAGTTCAACCTGGCTACCATCTCCAGGGCTGCCCTGTTCATGTTGCTTACATAGTGCAGGGCTGTGATCTGGACAGTGAGGCACCAGCCCTTCTGACTCTGTTGTCTTGCTCAGCTCATCCTCCATGAGAAAGAAGTCAGTTATCACTGTTCCCTGACACACATAATATTATTCGTGTTGAGGATTTTATAATTTTGATTTTTAAAAAAAGGATTGAAGGAGGAATGACACTAACAGGCCTAGGATTGCAGTGCTTGGCTGTTTAGTTTCATGAATTAAAAATATATAAAGATTCTAGGAAATGTGTGCTGGGGCTGGGGACTTACATGCATGTGAGTTAGGACACCTTATTCTTGTGCCCATCTTATCCTTACAAGCACATGGCAGTTAGAACTAGCAGTAATAATAACAATCTTAAACACGTTTGTACAATGAATGACAAACCTCACAAAGATTTCTTGACCCAAAATCCTTCCTGACATCCTAACACTAATGACCACTGTGTAAAAGGAGGAAATAGGCCCTGGGATATTAGACATTGGCATCTGACAATGAGGACAGCCCACTACCATTTTTCCTGTCATACAAGGTGATGATGAACATTAACACATAGCAGATAATCCAACCAGCAAAACTGATATTAGTGTCCTTGTTACTTGGATTACATAGTACTGCTTCTTGTCAATAACCTTAGACTTGAAGATAGAGTATATACAGCACCCTGAATGCTTTTACAACAGTAGAAGTCAAAGTGTATTTTAAAAAAAACCCTCTTTGATTATGCAGATTAGTAACCATTTTTAAAAATGTCCCTGTATTCATATTTCTTAGATTTACTGGGGGGTTTTATAAAAAATCATGCAGGCTAACAACTTCAGGACAGAGCCAATCACAAACTCCATGCTCAAAGAATTGATGCAAGCAGCCAAAGATTGATGTATTCCTTGTCTCCCATCCACTTCATAAGCAGTGAAACATTACCTGACCAGATCTGTATTCTTCTGTTCCCTAACCCTAAATTTATGAATTGGTAAGTCCCACTGACACATATATTCCATACCAATGACAAGTTGCACTCTCTTCCTCTTCCCTCTTACATTTTGTCTGAGCAACGAAGTTGGAGTGTATCTGACGGGTCCTTAAGTAACTACTGGAGTGTGACAGGATCATAAGAAAAATTAGATTAAAAAGAAAAATATGGTAGGATGAGGGGATCCATTAACCACTACCCTCTGGTCCCAAACTTCCAACCTGTTCTTTACTTCTCAAGACTGTGGGAGAGAGTGTTGAGATTTCCTAAAGTCATGACAAATGACATTTGCTGTTCTCCCCCACAACTCCACCCATGCAGTCATTCAATCATGGCAAGCAAACAGGTGGGTCTATTATAACTTACCCTTGGTAACTAATTCCATACTCACTCTTCCCAGTGACTTTCTTCTGCATGCTTGGGGAAGAGTGCTCTAAGGTGAGTCACTCCATGACTTTTATAGGAACCCAAGTGAGGTTCTTTTTGTCTGAGTTGGCTTTTTGGGTTCTTTTTGAAGCTGAGTGCAACTTTCTTCAGTTATATCAGGAATCTTCCCTGATCTCCCTGAGCCTTCAATCCATGGAACATGTTCGTGCGAAGACATTGACCAACTGTCTTGGCATCCTCAGACAGAGCCCATAGGGTCCCTTGGACTAATGGCAGTTGACTTCTCACATGTAATCCCTGACTCAATCCTCACCTACTACTCATAGTTCCTCTCCTCCTTGAACTCTTTCACTAAGCACAAGGGCCTGACAGACATTGATGGTGAAGACTGAGGCTTTGAGTACCTCAGCCTATGTCTACTTCATTAAAACCACTGATGATCTAAGCAATTGGACCATGTTTTATTAATAAAGTAGGAGTAGAAGTTCTTGGTGCCCTTGATGTCCCTCACCAGTTTCAACTGCAGCAGAGCTTTGACTTTTCTAAACCATCCCTCCATTCCTGGGCAATATTTTGAAAACTGTCCTTTGTACACTGTAGATGCTTCTTCTAATGGTTGCTGGAGAGGGGTTGGTAGCCTGAAGAAAGTCATTCTTCCTCTCTATTTGACAAAGAGATCACAGCCTGATGGTCTTTACCATGACAGCGCACCACTGATCAATGTTGGACTGAGGTCACCATTTTTCAAAGCTGCTGCCCAGCCTGTGGAGCCCCAGACTCCCTTGCTGCATGGGGTGATGTAGTCCCTGTGGCATGGACTGGCCTGTGCAGTTGATGAGGGTCCTGTTGACCCATTCCCTCAGCATCAGGGCAGCCCTCCCTGCAGCATAGCACCTGGCTCCACCCAGTAGCTTCCTGTGAGTTCCACCTGTCTCCTCACCACAGGATAACCCAGGTCAGAAGAGAAGACGAAGGTTCATGCAGTTGAACCTCCTGCTCAGAGTGGGACAACTATAAGATCAGGCTGCAGTGCTGGGGGGTTAGTCTGATCTCCAACATGATCACACAAACCTCCAAGGATGGAAGCAGCAGAGCCTTTCTGGGCTACCTGTTCCACTGAATTTCTGTCCTCATGGTGAAAAAATTTTCCTTCTATCTAGTCCTATCCCCCTAGGGGGTATTGTTTTTAATGAAGCTTTCCTGTATTCAGTTCAAGCGTAAGCGTTATTGTGATTGAAACAATATTATAACTGAACTAATAAGAACCAGTATGTGATATTTTTATTAGATTTTTAATTAGAGTAACAGATAAAGGTGAGCTCAGTTTTGCCTCTAACAATAGCCTGAATGGAACAACAGCTGGGAAGGAGCCAAGCAACGTGTGCTGAGAGGGGGTCACCATGAGAAGGATACTTCTCAGTTCCTCATGCAGAGTAGAGCTAAAGAGGGAGGTTCAACACCCTTATCAGATCTGACTCACTCCTCTTAGATGAAGCAGAGAAGTGTCCATCCTACACTTCTGATGCAAACCTCACACAGCATGCAATGGTCATACACAGACACCTTGGAGTCCGGAGAGAGCTGGCTGAAAAGTAGAGCAAGGGTGCTGGAGGGCAGCAAGGATTTGAAGGACAGACATGAGGAAAGAGCAGGCAAAAGCAGCTGAGGATGTTTCCCAAGGCTGCCTTGGGACTGCACCAAAATTTCAAGCTAGCTCCCCTCTGGGTGAGAGAAGTGAGAGAGGGAGGGTACTTGCCATGGTAGTTCCTCCACTGGATGGAAGTACATCTATAGATCAGTCACAAAAGTTGCTTCCAGGAGTGCAGAGGTGAATATTTGTTGTATGGCCAAGATACAAAACACCAGTTTTGGGGTTTTAGCAGTATCCTATATGCTCTAGCAGGGAAGGAGCTGGCTGAAGTTCCTGGGCATGGGCAGCCATGTCAGTCTGATTAGGAAGAAAAGTATCTCAGCATCTTTACAGATGCTGCATTATCACCTCTCAGGAGGCAGTGCTCCAGTCTGTGAAGTAGCTGGCTCCTGCTCATCCATAATCTCCAGCAGCTCTTGCTATGACTGCTGTGGTTGCCATGAGAGACTGTCATTTGACTAGATGGTAGGTCTCCACCACCTCCAAAAGCATGTGCCAAGTTTCTGCATAAGTTGTCCAACGTGACCAAGCATCTGATGTTAGAAAGGCTTCATGTTCCACCCCAAAAGCAAGTGTAGGAAAGCCATTAACGCTCACTGGAGCTCTCTTCTGCCCTGTAGCCCAATGATGGTTGAGTTTGCAACAGCAGTGGATCTCTCCAGCTCATCTTCCTTAAGACTTTAATCATCCAGGATACTGCATTTGAAAGATGTTTCTAATGAGGGGAACTGCTTAAAATGCAGACCTGGGATACCTAAGAGACATATACTAAAGGCAGATCCACCTCATTACGCAATCCAAACATCTTCAGCTCCCTGTCATGCCATTCCAGGGCAGCAGGTGTGGTCCCAGGCCCAATAATGTGCTAGATGTTCAGTTTGCCAAAGGGACAGGGGGCAAATCCCCGATAAACTCTATCTCAGACTTCATACCTCCCCTTCACATATACTTGGGAAGATGCACCTGATGCTACACACACCTTCACTCCCCCACATACACACTCTTCCCACACAGGGTCCCCAAAATAGGGGTCTTCTTCAGGATCCCACATAGCTCTATGTTCTTTCTCTTGTCAAAGGCTTTAAAACAGCCCTAAGAAGAGTTTTCACAACATGACACAAAGGGTATTTTTTTTTTCATGACATGCTGATCTATGTTGGAGCACAAGATCTAATGAGAAAGAGATGGATGACTGAACCAGAGAAATTTTTGCCAAGATGGCATGATGTCATTAATCCTGGGAATTAGACACATTCCTGGCACAAACCATGTCTGGGTACATTTTTAGTCACAGTTTAATTCACTAGTATAGTCACAGGCTAAGTGTATATCCTCCCAAAATTATATTTAAATTTTCAGCAGGAATCAGTAGAAGGACTTATTCTATTCGTTTATTGACAATTTAGAGAAGGAAATGCACATTGAAATTTCTGAGTCTTTGAATAGTACTAAACTCTTCAGAAGCCAGAAACTGATCTAAGTTGCTTGTGATTGTCCCAATATGGCTACATGATCAGCAGTCATATCTCGAAGGGGGAACTTTACATCCAAAAGCCCTGCACTCACTGCTGTTCATCCCAAGCTCACAGTCCTGTCTTGTGCCACTGTAGGGGCTGGCCCACTGGCACCAAGATGGAGTCCATGTCAACAGGGGCAACCACAGACTGATGCTGTTCATGGAATTCCACATCTCCTAGAGAGGCATGGCACTGTCCATGAGCCCCTTTCCTTTCCCCATTTCCTGGTCAAAATGGCATGGATATTCACTTATTCTGTTTTATGAAGTTGCTTTGGAGTTCTTTGCAATTTAAAGAGTCTTTGAATACCAAAATGTATCACTTTCAAACTTGGAAATTACACTGTGCACTACCATTTCCAAGTCAGTGATGAAGATGATGGGTAAATCTTGGATCTCGGTCTAGTAACAACACCTGGGATGTTGCTGCTGATCCTGGAAAATGACCACCAACCCTACTTTTATCTTTCTTAATCTTTAAAGGAGGTTTCAAACCATAAGAGGACCTTTTCGTCAAACTTGTAGCAACTTCAACTCTGTCAGTAGGAGTATCTCGTACTCCATTTGTCCCCTACAGAGACATAAAGAGACAATCTTGAAAGCAAACTAGGAGTTTTAGGTGAGATTCACCAGTATTGGGTTTTAGGTTAGATTCACAGAGACATTAAGGATGGAGTTTTGTATCCCTTCTTTATCCACCAGAGCCAGAGCAGTCGCTATTAATGACAGAGAACCCTGTTCTAAGTGTTTGCTTTGCCAAAAGGCCAACTAAGGTGGCATGTAACAGAATATCCTGTGGTGCCTCTGTTGAGAGGAGAGTTAGAAGGTCTCTGAGATCTCATTGATGCAGTACGTGTAAGGAGCAGTGCCCAGTTCCATTCCAAGGTACAATTAAATGTGGTTGGTTGCCTCCACTGAGGACCAGAGGACATAGTTCCAAGACACATATGAACTGCCATATGACTACTCTTTTCATGTGTAACCACATTCAAGTTGGCACAGAGGAACATCTTTTAGAGAAAATGCTCAAAACACTGCATCCCAGAGCATCATGTACCATCCTCCTCTTGACATCACACCATGAGTCCGTGATGCAGGAGCTCATCCTGGAAAATAAGAGGGCTCTATGAAAGTCCATCTCCAAAACAGGAAAAAAATGATTTGTACTTTGGTTAGCCCAAAGTAGTGCCAGAGAGCAGCATGAGTGGGGCTGCTCAAAAAGAGGGAACAAGGCAGGAGCTGTGGGCAACCCTAGCCAAGGCAGTGTCCTCACCAATGGGGCACAGTCCCACAGGGCTAGGGCACAGTCTCACAGGACCTGCACACAGCGTACAGGGCAGTGTGTTGGTGATGGGCTTTACCACCAGCCTCAGGCAAAGCAAAGCCAGGTTTGAGGGTCCACTTAGGACTGGCAGGAGACAGGGCCAGAGACAGGAGCGGAAATAATATTACCTGCTTGTATGCCCAAGGTGGTCTGTCCCAAGGAGGAGCTGGAGACCATTATGCCCATGACATAGTTCAGGCAAGGACTGAGGATCCAAGTGTAAGCTGAAATGAGGGCCTGGGTCCCCTGGTCAAAGGGGTGAGTGGAGTCCCCAGGTGAGGCTGGTGGGGGGCATTAAAACTTAACTGATGCTCTCAGGTCTTGAATATCCAAGATATCAGATCTTCCTGTAGTAAGGAAAGCACCATTTCCTCTTCAGGTTTAGGTAACATTTTCAGGCAAAACTATTCTAGACACATTTTGGCTATGTTTAGGTCTCTTAAACATGCATATTTTAGCAAGTGAGCTATTTAAAATCATCTTCAAAACTACTCAGTTCTGCCCTAAATACAGACAGAAGCTTTTGATGATGCTAGAGGTACCACAAAATTAGCCTGTTTAAATTCAATTAATTTTGACCACAGCTCTTCAAAAGCTGAGAGCTGTCAGTGTGTGACTCTCCTTCCCTCATACTTCAAGCTTGTTTCTTTTTAGAAGAGGTTTTATGTACTTGTTTGTGGAATCTTTTCAGTGAGGATCCAGATAGGAAGTTGGAGGTGATTTTTTTGCAGCTCAGTCCCAAATAATTGAAAAATGAAGTATTAATTTTCCATTCTCTAGAACTGTACAGACAGCAACTGGATCATGAAAAAACAAGTATTGCTTCTGACTTAAATTTCCAGGCACACATATCACCCACAAGGAAGCTTGGGGCTAAGTGCAGTAAGGCTAAGTTATTTGTTTTACTTCAGGGACATACAAACAAACCCACTGTGATTTATTACTACTGACAAATTAAATGGAATAGATAGGGAATATCCATTCAAGAGGTACTAACAAGTGCAGGAGCAATACACCATTGTGAGAATAATAAAAATGGTCTATCAAGATAGACTGCATGATATAAAGGCAATTTGTTATTCAGCACAGTTTGAAAAATTCAAATATTTTCTTTCCTTTTTTTTTAACAAATACTTGGCAGAGTAACGTATACAAAAATCATCAAAGAAATTAGTCTTTGTCCTAATTATTATAATTTACATTTTTATTGGATTCTGTTCTGTTGAGTTAGCAATCTTAGTCAAATTGCAATCTTAGCCAAAAAAAATAATTATTTTTTCGAAACAGTAATGTTGAACTGCATTGAATGATTTCTGTCCTAGTTCATCACGGCTAATATACTGTGAATACTTCCTTCAAGTATTTCATGTCTGTTTACATTTTTCATCTCTATTATCCTCATTTCTTTCCTCTATAGATATATGCCTTGAAAAAGTCACAAGCCCTGGATGATGCTTGCAAAAAATATTTTTATAGCTCATCTTTCCTGCCTGCCTATATCCAAAAATCATCACAACATGTGATGAAATATACTTTGAAATAAACTTCAACTATTTGCCCAGTAAATTTGGTGATTTTTATCCTTTTAAACATCTTTTTTTCCTTTTCCAGCACACTATAGCTGACATGTTGATCAAATAAAAGTGGTGACAGCAGCAAAGGCACATGGGAATCTGGAGCTATGAAGTTAATTCTTGCCCCAAAGGCTGAAGTCAAGCCAGCTACGCACAGATCCTTTAGATTGTATCAGAGGCCATAAGTGGCAAGGTTATATGTAATGCTAGGTAAACTTTCACTACAGAAACTGGATATGTTTTGCCATGCTGGTGCAAGGAACCTCCTGGGCTTGGACATGTCACTGATATGTTGGGTTTGATCCCTTTTACTTCTTCTTCCACTTATATTACCTCTGCCCTCTAATATTAGACTAAATTCTCCAATCTGTGATGCTTAAGTCTTAGACCTGCTGCACTCTTTTTATGCATGATGAGAGAAGATTTCCAGGTAGTATCACTCAGACATCCAGACTAAGAGTGAGTAACTGCAGGGTAAAGCTTGAAAACCTAGACATTCATGCAGAATCCAGGCACCTAATTGCGAAACACGTAATAAATTTTTCGTCTCTTTTAAGCTTTTCAGTACCCGATGATGATTTTATTTTTCCATATGAAGCTCTGAATTCTATTAAGGAGACCAGAGACTTTAGATTCAAAATCCTAGATCTCCGAATTCACTACTGTTTGGCTGGATTTCGAGGAACATAACAGCTCCTTTATTTCCCCCAGTTAAAGGAGAAGAGAGTTCTCTCTCCTTTTGGAGTGGGGCAATTATCACTCTCCCTGGCCACCTCCCCAGTCACTGTTTACCATACTAGTGAATCCACTTTTAATGACTACCCGTTGTAACCCAGGGCAGATAAAATCCTGATCCAAGCACCAGAGCAGCACAGCATGTGTGAAACTGCACCACGTAACATGGAAGCCTGCACCATACAAACTCTAGCAAGGGTTAAGACCTATCACAGGAGGGGCTCAACCTATATCCTGTGTTCATCAAAACAGGAGCAGGGCTCAAGACAATTTCACAATTCTTTTTATGTTGAAGGTGGGGGCAATGAGAGCACACGTGCATTTGTGTGCACCTTGTACTCAAATAATTGAATCTTTGTGTTGTTATGAATTATCAGTCTTTGCATCACAGAGCATTTTAGTTGCACCAGTGTGCAACTGCTGTCACTTTAAACTCCTTGTATTGTAATGAAATGTTCAAAAAGGGGTACCAGCTATACTGTGGTGACAAGTATCCTCTCAAACTACTGCTTGTAGGTGTATCTGTCAGAGAGATATTCCAGGCTTTTAGACTAGTTACGCTCAAATTAGGAAAAGAAAAAAGGTGTCCAGTCTGCTCTAACAGAACAACATTGCCTTCTTACAAACAGCACGGCTCCATTTCCAGCCTAGAAAATCAAGTCGATGACTGCGACCCACCCTCAGCAGAGTGGACTGGGTGACTATCGGCACAGCACACTACAGCAAACACTGTAAATCCCCACTGTGCTGGTTGGGGATTTACTAGAACAAAATATCCTGTTCCCTCATTACTCCCTGCTTGTAGAACATTATCTCCACTAACATCTGGCTGTAACTGGAGTCCCAAACAGCAAGGAACTCACCGCAGACACTGTTATTAGTGAGGCAGGGGAACAGCTCAGGGCTTCCTGAAGGCTCTGGGTAAACAGGCTCCTGATGAGTAAGAGAGGGTTTCTAGTCAGCAAACAGACTGAGTGAGTCAAGCCTTACTTAAATTTAAGCTAAACCAAAGTTCAAGATTTTTATTTGTTGAAATATGAGTTTTGACTTTAAGTGCAAAACGTGCTGCTAAACTTTTAGGGCAGCAAACAGTTAAGAGAGCTACGTAGAGCAAAGGGACTTACCTAGGTCCACTGGACCTTGAAAAAGTTACTCAAGGTTTTCTGTTCTGGGACAGGAGTTTATCTAGTGGATTCCATATATCTTAGATAACCCTCTGGAGGTAAAAAACAGCAGATGCAGCTAGAGTGTAGAAAGTCAAGGTGACTTAGCAGCCCTGCTATGGTAGGTGGCCAAGGCAGACATGGACAGAGACAAATTCAGAGTTACCTAATGATAGGTCTATTCAGACTGCTGTTGCACAGACCTCTGGACTAGCTGAGGGACTTGTCAGGGCTACTTCATTCAATGTTAAGTGGCCAGTGGAGACATGCACCGTATTCTGGATCCACAGCAAGCAGAGAGGAGGTCCTGAGTGTGCATGAAGCAAGGCACAAATGCCACAATGATTGCCTAGGTATTCGCCATTCACTCACTGACGGATTCCCCAGATGCATTATCCTCTCTGTGAAGATGCATTGCCCTCTTGTTGAAGTTCCTTTGGTTTTGCCAGGGGTGTTAGTCATGATGGGAATGTAGATGATGGAATTCATTGCCCTGGTTCGCAGTTTTTCTCACTATTTATTTTTAGGGAGACCACTTCCTCAATAATTGAACTCAGCTTT
Organism: Lepidothrix coronata; assembly: GCF_001604755.1. Lineage (NCBI taxonomy): Eukaryota > Metazoa > Chordata > Aves > Passeriformes > Pipridae > Lepidothrix > Lepidothrix coronata. The sequence continues at coordinate 3,108,929 of NW_016690289.1, forward strand.
TCTTGCTACTTGTACCAACTGGAAGGACCAGTAGAATTTTACCACTTGTTAGCTCATTAGAGTTCCTTTGCAGCTTTTCTTCTTTTTTTTTTTTCCCCTGCTAAGGAGAAGGATATGATCACTGTAGTTGTTTCTTGAGGGTGAAGTCTTTCACAGGAAATGACTGCAATGTTAAAAATTTATCACATTTTATTCTGGCAACATGACTTTTTTGTGTGCAAGAAATCTGTATTTCAGCAATAGGACACTTAAACACACTAAAATGACTCATTACTGAGTTTTGTCTGTTGGAAAAGATATCTTTCAGGATGTATAATTAGTAAATCCCTGCCCATGTCATGACAAGAGACACCTGCAGTCATGGAAGTGGGTAGTGTGCCTGGCATGTACCCTGAAGAGTGACTGAAGTAAGTGGGTAGTTCTTTTTTATGTTGCTTCCAGTCATTTTTCCTCACTGAAGAGCAAAGCCAAAAGCTTATTGTGGTCCTTAATAAGAAGTGGAACATTTTGTTTTAAATTTGAATGGCACAATTTCTCATTTCCCCACTATTTTAAATGTTTATTACTACACAGTTTTTTTATCTCCATCTGAATTTAGAAGTACAATCTCTCAGCTGTCCATTAAAATCTTACTTTGCTGCCAGCTTATTATAGATAATTTCTTCCATTTATGTCACCTTCATAACTAATAGCATACATTTGGATTCCCTCAGGAAATTTAGGGAGAGTGTAAGAGTAGACACTGTAAAACATTGTCCCCAAAATGAATCGGAGCTTTTTCATCAGACCTAAGGAATAATTTGCCTCTTGTGGATAAATAATAAAGAAAGATTGGCAAAGTCAACCTCTGAGCATTTTCTGTTTGTGACCTGAGCAGTTGGTCCACACCAGTTTGACAAAATCATGATTTAATAAAATCGTACCAGCTGTAGCAAATTATTTGAGAGAAGCACAACACAGCAAATTGAATGGTAAATGGAAACATACTCTAAATTCAAACTCCTCAGTTGTGATTTCTCCTGAACTGTGAGGTAGGTGCAACAAGTTTATGTTTGTTTTACACTCATATGAAACTTCAAGCTTAGTCTAGGATCCTGTTCCAATTCAGTAGAGATATTTTTACCAGCTTTTTAGTCATTTGACAGACAATACATAGAGAAATATTAATGATGTCATAATTTTCTTTCTTATTTTCCTAAATATCACTGCAAATTTTCTATATATATTGAATTTTAGGAGGGGAAAAAAAGTTATTTCTATTTTGCTTCTTGATGGATAGCCTCCATGATGGCAAATATGATTTGTCTCTATTTTAAGATGTCTTTAGTTACTAAAGCTACCCCTTCCTTGCGCTTCCTAGAGGTCAGCAATTTAAAAGTCTTCATTTTATAACCATCATTTGTCAAACTGGTAATTTCTAAAGAGACAAACAGTCAGGAACAGCTTATCCTAGAAACAGATTGCCAAAACCACTGATGCATGCACAAACAACTGCTGAAACCTCTCTGCTGTTTTTGTCCATCTCTGGGACCCTCTTTGCCTTTTTGCATTCTGCTGTTTGTTACTCACAGACAAACTGTCACCGAGAGGTTCTGTTTGGTACCAGCGGTTGGTTATGCAGGACACTGCAAACACATGGGAAGAAAATGTTTCTGCTTCAAACAGAATTGTTTAGGTTGGAAAAGATCTCTAACATCCAACCATTAAAACAGCATTGCCAAGTTCACCACTAAACCATATCCCCATGTCCCACATCTACATATCTTTCAAATACCTCCAGGGATAGTGATTCCACCATTTCCCTCGGAATCCTGTTCCAGTGCATGAGCACCCTTTCAGCAAAGAAAAAGTCCACCCCATGGTCTGCTCTGCCCAGGCAGGGCAGAGAATGGTAGGAATGGTCCTTTCCAACACTCTTTCAGCAGGCTTGTCTCCACCCATACCTCCTCTCTCCCTGCTATATGCAGCATGTACCCTTGCCATCATGCTGTGGAAGCAAACTTGAAGATAGCAGGATTGCTACCCAAAGGAAGTAAATAAGGGCCCTTGTAGCTGTTTGTCTGAAGCTCTCCCAAGGCTCAGAGGAAATAGAAGAAGGAGGCAGATTTGCAATGTTGAATCACCATCAGCTTTGCACGAGGTGCTGGCCGTATGCACAAAATTGACCAAATGTACAGCACTATTTCAGATAGACATATCAGATGCACATATGCAGGTGGCAGAGGTAAATCAGAAATCTGGTGCTGTTTACCTTACCCCTTCTGCTCCCCACTCCCCACACAACTCTAGAAAATTCCCAGTTGCTCTCCAGTAATCACCCAGTCTGTGAGTGGGTCACTTTGGGGTCAACAGGAACATCAAGCAGGGGACAGAGGAAGGTGATGAACTTACCTTGGCATGAGATGAACACTGCTCACTTCCTCACATACATATAGAAACAGACTGTAAAACACAGCAGAGAACTGCCACACCACCCAGTCTCTCCTGCCATCCACTTGCTACAGGTGATCACTGGGGCATTGCTCCTCTCCCCCAGTCAGAGACCTCTTGCATCACCCTTTTCTATGCCATCCTGCTTGGAGTTCTCCTCCAAGTAGTCCTCTTCTGACATGGCCTGTAAAAGAGCAAAACTAATTTGGAAATGAATAGTTTTGCCTAAGTGCGCCAGGAGAGAGGTCATCCTGGGGCAATGTCTTCCAGTGCAAGAACAGAGAAGTCACAGTCTGACAAAAGGCAGCGGATTGGTTTAGGAATCTCCTGTCAACTATAAAGAAGTCACACTCCGAGCATTGCAGAGGAGTCTGCTATCAGAGACAGCAAGCAGAGGATCAACAAGACTTGCACATAAACCTCTAAATGTATTTGTTGCAAAAAAACCCAACCTTCCTTTTGTTGCTTTTGAACTGGTTTCCTGCTAGATTTAGCAGTTTAGGCCTCTTGGTTTTGTATTGTAGAGCACTGAACAGATTTGTAGACACTATTATATCTCCACTACATACATATGGATATATGGATATATGGATATGTATATATATAATTTCATGTTAGACAAATAGAATTATACAATGGAACAATGGTATAATTTTTTTCCTAAAAATTCCCATTTGATCTGTTATTTAGGCCATTACTGGGTGCTGAGCCAATGTCTTCATGTAATCATTTAGCATAACTCCACCATCTTGCCCCTGAGTTATATACACAGCTTCAATTGTAAACTGACAGGTTCAGAGCTGATCTATATATCTTCCCCCAAAGTCCATTGCTTTACCACTTACATCTGTCTAATTTCATCTGGGTAGGTGTATTACAATACTGAGTGATTTGGAAATGTCCTTCGACTCTTCATAGCCTGCTCCAAACCTTACTGCCATTAATAACTTCACATTATCTGCAATTTTCTTATCCCATTGTACATCTCCTTTCCTGGTGAGTAGCACAAGTCCTCGTAGGTACATTGGTGATCTCTCTTTAGCCAGAACTAACCATTCACTCTATATTACTTACCTTTCTAACCAGTTATGCACTGATGAATGGATCTTCTGTCCTATGCCATAGCTACTTAATTTCCTCAAAAGGTTTGGCAAGGGACTTTGTCCAAAGATACTGATCTGTTCTCTACCTGTTTGTCTGTACACTGGAAGCTCTGATGGACCAGGTGCCCCAGGACATGAGTCAGGCTGCTGACGAGGTTACTCTCATGTAGCGAAAAGACTATTTGAACACAAGCAACAGACACAGCATTTAAGAAAAACCACAAGCAGCAACAGTTGATGCAACAAACACAGCAATGAACTGCCAGCTGTTGCAACATGAGGCAAAGAAATGTTGAGCACAACTATTGCAGACCAGTGTAAAAATAGTGTGCAAAATCTGTAGAGCACACACAGAGGCACGGGTCTCTCAGTGCCACACTTATATGAACAAGGGCAGTCATTCACAGGGGGAGCACTGGGGATAGATCCAAATAATTTTGACACAAGCCTGCCTCTGACAAAGGGTCACTGCAATGTGATATGACTATAACTATGTTTATAAGTCTGTATGTATGCATACAGTATATAAAATTATAATAGTATATAGATAAACCTCATATGCATTTTAAGAATTTCTTTTAATATTCTACTGTTGAATAATATTAAATTGTTACTTATTAATTGAATCAGCACTTACTGATTAATAAGTAATTACTATTATGTTATTAAATATTTACATATTTCTTTTAAATTATTAATTTTTAATTAATTTTTGTTTTATTCTTTGTCAGGAACTTCCATACCCTTTCATATCTAACTTTCACTCCTTACATGCACTGTCAAGAATTCAAGTATCATATGAATTTTACAGGTGCAAATGCAGAAAGGAAATCTACAACCAGACATCTGCTTTTCAGATATGACCCTAGAGGTTAATTTCTGTTCCTTCCTTTCAAAATCCCTGTGCTTTGAAGGTCATGGATTTTGGAATTCAGGGTAGCCACAGGTATTACTGAGTCAGAAAAGAGAAATCGGGGGGGAGGTTACCCAGATCCTCACATATTTTATAATAAAATCAAATTTGTTGAAAAGAAACAATGACTTGAAAGAAACTGATTTAACAGTGCAGTTCAAGTCACATGTTTTTTCCCTACATAAGAACTGAGGCAAATTTAGCATTTTGCAAACTATGTTTCAGATCTGCTATCCTACAGTATAGCAATACATAATGGCATAAGTAATTGCATAAGACTGACAAACACTGCACAGAAACTTTTCAAGTAAGATTTAAAATAGAACTCAGACTATGTGAAGAGGGAAATATCATAGTTATAAAGAATCTCCTCAGATGCAGAATCTCCTCTATTGCAACATATTATGGCAAGAGGTATCTTTTGCTAGCAAAATGCTTCATGTAAGACTTTTCATTTCTCTTTCACTCTCTTTTATGAAAGATAGAGGATGATTTTGGAAGAACTGTGTTGTCAGTACCAACACTATGAAGAAACAGTAGGTAAAGCTTTGTTTTGAACATGATCAGTGCACATCATAGTACACTAAGTCAGGCACAGCTATTTGGTTTTACAACCAGTGTCATGTTAGCTTTTCTTTCCATAAACAGTGCTGAGACACTTTACCTAAGTATGTCTACATAAATAGCTGGTGTCATCATGGCTAGGCTTCGTGAACAAAGATTTGGGGAGGGCTCTACCCACATTTGTTACAGGCGCGCTGGTGGCTAAAAGGGCTGATAAGAGATAGACAAGTCCGGTTGCAAAAGGCACAGCAGAAGGACTCCTTAGGTGGAATATTCTGCAAGACACGATTCTTTCTGCATTATTGCTGGTGTAATACAGTACTGAAAAAAACTCAAAACAACCAAGAATAAAATTATAAAATCTGTCAGCAGAGGTATTCGCAATAGAGGGGAAAATGCTCTTAATAATGGATCCAGGATTGGTGACCTATATTCAACAAAGACAATTCTTAAAAGGCGTGTGGAGAAGTCCTGCCTGACAGAAGGGCCTGTTTTAAGAGAAACTGGAAAAGTATTTGCTGTTTGGTTCCAAGCAATCCTCCTCTAACATGCAAAAATTATTCTAGCATGTATACCTGTCCACATTATAGCAGATATTTGAGTTACCATCAGGGAAGAAAATGAACTGTTATGCATGAGAAAAAAATAACTCTTAATGAGCCATGAATAAATACCCATTTGAAATGAGAGGAAGATATCTAGCCTATTGATGCAATCATGTTCTGAAAAGGGATTCTGAAAAGAGCAGGATCAGAAGCCTCAAACAGTTTAAAAATGAGTCTTATTAAGTTCATGCTTGTAATACATCTGGACTGATTTGGTCACCCACGGGCTGCTCACAAGTTCCATTGAACGAGGTCAATCACAGTTTGGGTAGGATCATGAGCATATTGCATGGTTGTTTCCCTATCTGTAAATAACTGTGAAGTTGAAAATGAAATAATTTAAACCCACGAGAATGGACTTTGTGATGCAGGAAATGAGAGAGCCATGCTAAAGAAAACTCTCAGAAAATTGAGTCTTCCATTTGCATTTTAAAACCTATTTAACTACCTTTATATTTAAAGTTTTATTCTATTTATAGGCATCTGCATCTAAATTCATATCAAAACTGCATCTTAAACAACTGCCAGTGATAATTTTCTATTCCTACCCAGCCTCATCCTTGCTCTTAAGTGACAGATTTCTATTCAGGTCCACAGCAGGCAGTATCAGACCTTCCCAGCAGAGTCTCCTGAAGGCTATGTCTTTAATAAAAATTAATTGACTGACAAGATATTGAAACACTCAAAGCCTATTGAAGAATACACGTGGGAATAGTTCTTCCCTATACAAAATGAAGAGTAAATATACAGTGGCTAAAAAGTACAGATAATCTGTAAATGCAAACACTAGATAGCTCATCTGCATTCATCTTAACCTGGTGTATAACAAGGGCAAAAAGACACAAGAGAGATAACACAGGCAATTTGAACATTGACAGTAAGAGCACTATGAGACCTTGACCTCAAAAGTAGCAATGCAAGAAGCTTCTCTTGATATATAGAAGTGAAATGTTCTTCAGCCCATAGTGAAGAATAGGCTGAATGAAAATCACTTCAGGGTGTTTATACAGTCCAAGTACAGAAAGTACTGCTATAACTCAAAAACTATATAATTTGCATCTTAAAAAGCTCATGGTATTTATTAGGCATTTCCTGGAGCCTGATGTCATGGCCATTAAACCACACAGGTTAGTTCATTTTGATAGAAATAGTGCAGCATCCAAAATCCGATGACGTTAGAAGTCAAGTTACGATACTTAGGAACTCATTTCTTATGCATAATTCACATGAGAGGAACAACAGAACTGAAAATACTGAAATCTGAAATCACAACTTATTAACTGATACAAAGCTAGAAAATCTGGAATCAAAATATTAATAGTTTGACCGTGTAACCCTGTAATATAGTTTTGCCATAGCTAGTACCTAACTATAAGCTTTGCAATGAGTTTAAAAGGCACCAGACCTGAAGCATCTCAGACCTGTTCTGTCTCGGCTTTTCCTGACCTGCCTGCAAGTTTGCTTTACTTGGTTGTTCTAAATTAGTTTACTTGGTTACCACGTGTCCATGGTTAATTTGTTTTACTTGCATTTTTCTTTGTATTGTACAACCATAGCTTTATATAGCTAGCAGTTGTAGTAAGTTATTCTATGTAGAATGAGGTAATTCTGCCTCTAACATAATGATAAAGTATAGAGAAATATAGGCCTGGTAAGACAGTAGAACAATAATACATTTATTAACAATTATACATGAGAGACACAAGATGTAGTAAATGTTGATGTAACACTGAACTGTAGATGAAGAAAGAGCAAAGGTGTAAAAGTGTATTAGAAAACATACAGAAATTACCCCAAAAAAATCATAGAAGGAAGAAGACAAAATTATCAACATGAACATCATATTCCTCCTGGAAAAGGACACCAGGTCCTGACAAATCAGCATCCAGCACCATCCCCAGGAAGAAACCACAAACAGTAGGATCCACAGGAGCAGGGAATGTGTGAGAATAATGTCAGGAAATAGAGTAATTAGTGATCTGGATGAAGGAGTGGAGTGCTCCTTTAGCAAGTTTGCAGATGACCCAAAGCTGGGAGAAGTGGCTGATACGCCAGAGGGTCATGATGTCATCCAAAGGGACATTGACAGGTTGGAAAAAACAGGCTGACAGGAACCTCTCATGAAGTACAAGAAGAGGAGATGTAGGACACATTCAAACCTAACTCAAGCCCTTCTCTGTCTCTAGGTCACTACAGCTGAACAGAAAACTACCTGGGTTTCCACAGAGCTGATGCTGAACATCAGAGATGTGTAGTCACTCTTGGTACACTCAAGGTCTCTCCAGCAGTGCTATTGATACCCACAGGCAAAAGTAGCAGGGGAACTAGCTTGGGTCATTCTGCAACATCCTGAATCCAAGCCCACAGTAAGCAACAAACCTCCCTAGACAGTGATTCAGGTCGCAAATGCAGGTCTTCTGCTTCCTGCAGGAGGCAGTGTCCCACTATCACCATGGATTGCTTCCCCTTGCTGCTGTCACGTGGATCAAGACTTGGCCAGTTCTCATACCTGGTGTCCATCCCCTAGCCTGCTACCAGGACACTGAACCTTTTCTGTAGGTGCAGATCTGCAGCTGGAGAAGGAATTGCCCTCCTGCTGCCTGAATTCACAGGCCTGCAGCCTTCACAGTCATGGAAGCCTCCATTTGCTACCCTGATGATCATGGGGTCTTGCTGTTCCTGTGCGCAGCCAAGAGTCCAGGCTCTTGTTTCTGCAGTGACTGGGTCCTGCCTGGATCCAGCCACTCCGTTTTTCATCTTCACATCCCTAATGATGTGCTATGCGCCACTATCCTCCTGCAGCTCCTTAAACTGATGACATCTCCTGTAGGTATGGACACCATCTCCCTCTGCCCCAGCCTTAACGAGCAGCACCAGGCACTCCCTGCAGCTCCAGACCTGGAGAGTGGCAGCCTCCTCTGGAGTTGCATCTGAGCAGAGTTCCCTGAGGTTCCTGGAGTAGTTGCTCCAGCCCAGTAGTTGCTCCAGAAGTGACCTGTGTCATCAGGTTGCTGTCACATATGCTGCCTCTTTCTGAGATTAGTGAAAACTATGCCCTTGCAGAGAAAATATATGTCTACTATGCTTTAAATTCTAGGGTAAAGTTATGAATAGTAAAAATTTATCACACACAGTAAACTAAAAACTAATAGGCTAATTGGGAAAAAGAAAAATAAAACCTCCTTGCTGATATTACTTGAAATAATTACAATAGTCTTTTCTCCCTCTCCTTTCCTATTAGTCTTTAAAGCAAATCCTGAATGGTACTGATAATATTTAATTACCTTCTAGTTTTCAATTACTGTTCCTTTCAGAAAGTGTATTTTTCAACTATTCAATACCTTCTCAAAATATTCTGGCTATTTAAATATATTATAAGCAGTTAAAGCTGGTCTTTCAGCATATTCTCTCACTTAAGTCAAAATTAAAACATTAATTTTCCATTTGTAACAAGAAAACCTTTTGTCTAGCCTTAAAAATATGATGGGCTGATTTTCTACCCCACCTCCTTTTCCCTGAAACTCTTTTGATGCCCACATAGTGTCCAAACTAATAATCTTTCTTGTCTGGCTGTTTTTTTCACAGTCTTATCTCATGTTGCAGTCCAGGTTGTTATCAATAGTAGAGAGGTAGTTGTTTTCTGAGTCTGTTTAAGCCTTTGACTTCATATCATGGTTCAAGGGAAAATAATTCCATCGATTAATGGTGCAAAAGAAGCATTTCATTCATATCACAAATGTAACAATCTGTCTTCAGAAACAGACTTGAGTTTTAAAAAAGGTCCCATCAACTGCTTTGCATCCAGAATAACCACATCAGGATATCAAACAGGATATACAGCAGTCAGCACACCTTGGAATGCTCAAGAGAGGTGTAGTAGGTTCATATAAAAAAAAGGATAATCTCAAAGAGAAAGCCAAAGTCAGCTTCCGAGGCTTTTACTACATTTAAATGAAGCAAATTGGCAAGAAATATGGGGGGTATTCCTAATTACCTAAGCTGATTCCTTCCTTTCATGATTTGCAAAACACTTGCAGGAGTGGTAGTAGAAGAAAAAAGGCTCTGTAAAACAGTAAATACTCCTACTAAGATATGGAACTACGTTAAGAGGATTAAACTTTAAAATAAAAGCTATTTTATAAATAGTAGGAGTAAGAAGCTAAAGACAAATTATATGAATAAATATTAAAACCGTTAAATATGTGGGAACAGAGATTATGTCCATTGAAATTCCTTACAAGAGAAACAAATATCAGAGCATAAACAGCTTTCTTCAGTTCATCCTGCATAGTCCTGTTTTAACAGGAAGGTTTTCCTCACTTTCCTTGATCTGAAAAGGGTGTAGGACATGGTGAATGAAAGGCTTCCCCCCCAGATATTATCAGCTTGCTGTGATGAATTAAAACAAAATTTGTACCTATTTTTATCATAACCAAAATGAAGCTTTTTTTCATTAAGGGAAAAATAAATAAATCCCTGTATATTCCATGCAGCTGTCTCACAAGGTCAACCAAATTGTACAGAAAAATAGGATCATAGAACAGCTCTAGAAGGTCATCTGCAGTACAGTCTTCTGCTCAACAGAGGATCAGCAAAACACTAAGGTTTTGTCCAACCTGGTCCTGAGAACTTCTAACGAAGGAGCCTACACGACCTCTCTGGGCACCCTGGTCCACTGTTTGACTGTTGTCATGGTTAAAAAGTTTCTCCTTAGATTGTGTCAGAACCTCTCATGTTCCAATTTATACATGTTGGCTCCAGTCATCCCACCAGGCACCACCATGGAAAGCTTGGTTCCAGCTTTTTGGTAACCCCCTTGTGGGTCCTGGGAGTCCATCAGATCCACCTGAATCCTTCTCTCCTCTATGCTAAGCCTGTCCCCATTCCTCAGGTGCTCCTTGCAGAGCAAATGCTGCAAAAGCCCTGAGGGGAACTCACATTCCACAGCTTCCCTAAAAATCCGTAGGTAGGTGAAGGGGAAGCACAAATACACGAGTGTCCTGACACCAAACTGCAGTCCTATCTCAGAGGGTGTGCGCTCTCCATATGACCATGGTCAGCAGAAGAGCTACAACTTCAGGTTAGTTACAGGCCTCTGCCCAGTGGAGATATCACAGGAGACACATGAGGCACTGGGATTGAGGGTAGGAGACAGAAAAAATACAACCAGCACCGACTGAAATGCATTTGTTCTGCTGCTCATAAAACAATCTGCTTCTATCATGTTTTGTTTTCTTCAGATACAAAATACAATCAGACCCATTATGTAGGATTTGTATTTGCCATCACTTTTTGAGCATGTTGCTTCTGCACAGACATTATGTCTAATCATTTTTCACCTCTTTATAGTTAAAAAAATGGAGCATGAAGCAAACAGACATCAGGTCGAACAATTTTATTCTGCATTGTTCAACTCAATCCAAATAATCAATACATGACTTTTTCAGAATTATAATTGTTTTCCATACTTTGAGAACAAAAGTAACTTCTGCAAACTGAAAAGAATTTATTAAAAAATAAAAATAGATTTTATTGTTTCCACTGAATGAATACACAGTAGTTATTCCTGGCAAATTACAATCCTGCATATGGATATTTTACTTTCTGAGGCTGCCTGAGGTGAGCTATACTTTTTAAGACTATCGTATCAAATAGAGAACAACTTAATTAGCAGCAGGATTTACATTCTACAGAATGTACTTGCAGCAACAAAGGAGACAAATGTAATCAAAATGTTCTCTGCTTCCAAATCTTGATATCTGTCACACAAGACAAACTGCAGTTCAGTGGGATGCAAGACCAATGAATAGATCTAGAAGACCATATTTATAGGTGGGTTTCCTAAGAAAATGAAGCTTATGCAATTCCATTTTCTAGCTGTCCCATCTACGTGTCTTCTATTAGAAGATTTGATTCACTTGGTCAACTTTAATCAGGCTCAAAAGGGATGAATATCAGGAAGGTGACCGACTTACTCTAATCCACAAGAATTTGAGCAGCTTGGTAGAGGACACCAAATCACAGCAGCTTACTTGAGAAGGGAAAGTTGCAGAATTCAGCTTATACACACACTTCATTTATCAACCACCTGAAGATGCTGACATTTGAATCTTATCACCCCTTCAGATTTTTATAAGGACTTATTAATTATTTCAGTATTTTACACTTCTCAAGACATTTTACAAACATTATATCCTGCACCACATTCGAACTCCTGAGAGCCTTTCTTAGATGCTCTAAATCAGTTAAATCGGTGGTATTCCGACATGCACCAACAGAGGAAGCATCCTGTCAAAAAATAAATACTGGGTTGCAGCTAAGGAGAAAAGAATTACCCTGATGCATTATATTATATAGTCTGCCTGATCTAATTCTTCTTTCTATACAGGGGCATACTAAATGTTTTTATAATGAAATAATAAGTCATCTAGATTTCACTTTCCAAAGTCCATGTATAAACGGAGTACTTACAGAATAAAAATGGAGGCATTCCCTGCATATGAAATCACTGGATTTCCAGAAAGGAAAGTGGTTTAGTGGTAGACATTGTTAAGTATAGGAATTAAGAGTATTCCTGCATACCTCTAGTAAACACTGTGTAATATTAATTAAATACATAGAAAGAGGGGATATACTTAGTTTTAAAATAAAAAAACCCAAAACACTCTTTAAAGACGTGACCAAGGGATTCCCACACACTTTACTGCAGCTCTCAGGGTGCCCTAGCCTGCACCCAACCAGAATTGACAATAATCAAAACCAGAGGGCAAGCCCAATAGACAACATACAGAAATTTGGTACAATTAAAATAATCAGTGGAACACTGAAATGATAAGGTACATACTCATACAAAAGAGACTTCCACACACTAGAGAGAGCTTGTTTTCATATATATAAGTGCATTAGCCTTACTAATGTTCACCATAGACTGCTGGCCTGAAACCCACACATGGTTGGGAACAGAGCTGTACTAGAAGAAGCATCCACCACCCAACAGAGCAGTGTCAGTGACTGGCTGAGACAAACCAGGGAAGTGGTGGATGGCAGAACAGACAACTGTAACTGGAGGCTGTATTACCACATGGCATTATGTTGTAGGTGGGCAAGAGAGGCACAATGGACAAAAAAAAAAAAAAAATTAACCCCGTAAACAGCTGCCAATTTTCTCTCATTTTGTTGTACCACTTTTTCCTCACTTGATACCGAATCCACTGATCTCTCCCTCCACTTTCCCTCTCCAGCACCTCTGTGCAATTAGCTTATTCTTCATTTTCTCCTCACTCTAAAGCCCTTTACAGTTCTGCACTCTCCTATACAGTTGGAGAAGGCAGTGGCACCAGACTCTTTCAATGTAATTTTCTTTAATTTAATCTTATTAGGCTTTTTCCCAGATCCTTTTCATTGTAGAAACTACTTTTCCCTTCTGCGCCTTTCCTTTTCCACACAAACCGTTCTCAGGTTATCTGCAAACAGCTTACCTCAACTCGAAGCCAGACAAAATTCTGGAAACCACTGCCTGCCTCTGAAGGGGGATGAAAAATCATGCCTCCATCTGCACCACACAGCTCCTTTTCCAATCCAACTCCTTTGCAGCTCTAGTTGTTGCATCCAGAGGTGTTATCTCACATTTAATAGCCCTGAATGGGTTTCTTTTCTTGGGATTTGTCCAACTTCTCTTCAAACTCAAGATTTCACATACAAAATCTTTCAGGAAGAAATTCTGTAGCTAAACCAGGAGTTACAAAAATCATTCCCTTTGCTCCCTTTCAACCTCCACCTATGTATTTCTTTGATGATGTTCAACTGCTGTCAGAAGCGACTGTCAACTAGTCCCTTGCCTGGTAGTTTAGACCTTTGTCAAATCCATCTTCACTTACCTTTTTTCAAAGGTGAAAAATTCCTGATCTGTGTACTCTATGCAGTCTTATGTAGAAATTACACAGTTTACATAGAAACTAAAGAGGGTATTATTCTTGGCCTCTCCGAATCCAGCCATACTTTGAATAGATGGCTCAGATTTTTAAATTAATCTGAATTGAAGTGTGCATGTACTGACTGAGAACTATATAGAAGTAACTTCTGTGGAAAAAAAAAAAAAAAGACATCTGCACTGCTGAAAGCTTTTTTAAAATGCATGTTGAATTCAAAATAAGAAACAGAGTAACCAAACCAGAAATTTAAAATATTTTATAAACTTTCAGCATACAAAGGTTAAGCAAAATACAAAATGTTTGATAAACAGTACTGACAAACCACAATTTTTTTTGAAGGTCTACTTATTATATTATTAAACAGCCTATGAAGTAGCTTGGGAGAGAAAAAGGCTCCATGAAAGATGAAGTCCTTCTGCTATAGTAGACCAAATGCTTACTTCTGTCACTTTCTGACAGTGAAAGCCAAGCTCTGCAAACCCCCCCATTTCCTACAGTGTTCATACAGACACAAGCCAATGAAAGTCTTAGATGCTTATAATGAATGTTAGTCTAAATGGAGAGAATGCCCCACTAAAAGGTACAAGATGACAAACAGATAGACCTTTATCTCTAGTAACTTCCAGGGAGAAGTGGCAAGGAATCTTTTGGGGTGGGGAACCCCAACCATAAAACCAACACTCAAAACTCGATTGAAATAACTCTAATCCTAATCAGCAAGAAAGGATAACCTTGTGAACAAATACAGTAGTATTTAGAAGTTCTTTAATTAAACATAAGAGCCTAATCTAAATACTAGGTCTACTGATTCGGCTTGTTTCACTTGCAATTCCAATTCTTCTTTCAAAGTACAAGTTTCACTCTTAAATTGATGGTAACACAGACTCCCTGCATACAGCCTGAACTGCACAGAAGAACTGAATTAAGTTCTGTCTTGCACATATTTTTGTTCTGTGTTAGAAGTCTTCTTCATGTTTATTCTTTCTCAAGCACCTTTAGTGAATGCAAACTCATTTGCCATGGTGATTGCTGATGATATCATGTTACTGAATAAAGATTTGGCTAAACCAGCTCTAACCTTTAGAAATTAGTATTAATGTTAAATTGATCACTAAACTAAAGCTGGATAACACAAGGGACTGTGTTATCTGAACACAAGTACCTGTTTGCACAAACCAAAGAGTCCCCAATCTGGACGATGCCTGAAGCTATTTTCAAGAGTGTCTTTTACATCCATGCTGAATATATTCTATTTTCAGCTGACATCTTAAACTTGAAGGGAGTGCAGGGGAAAAAAAAAAAAAAGACAAAAAAAAAATTAACAGCCGTTTCAGGCTAGCTAGAGAAAACCTGCCAGTGTCCCAGTTCCATTCCCAAGAGCACTTAGGAATAAAAAAAAAATCTCTTCTGCATGCTAAAACAATTAGGAGCTCATGCACCTGAGTTAGATGTGCGTAGTTAAGGGACTGAGAGATCCCTAAGAAGGAAACAACAATTTAACATCTGGAAGGATTAAACATTTTGCTATTGGTATAGCTGCACAGTGCAAATCAAATGTGGGGCTTCCCAGGTAAAATTTTGACAGAAAAACAACTAGCTTGGTCAGTGATCCATTACTTATTACAAATAAAGTGTCTGAGTCTTATCCGTATGAAACAAAATTAAATTACCTCTAAAGCTACCCTGTGCCTCAGGGAAGGTTTTTCAATCAAGGTAGCACCACCTCCAAACTAGAGGCAGACACGCTGTTGATTTTGCACGGGGGCATAAGAGTGATGCAAGAGCGCACCCTTCCTGCAGTCAGAGCAAATTGAATTGAGCAAACTGCATATTTCTTATTAACAGCAGAAAAATCTTGTAAAAAAAATCCTATACTTGAGTCAATTTAAAGTCTTATTGCTAGATGAACAACATTCAGTTCCAGGACTCCACGGGGACCTGCACTTAAAATAATAATCAAAAAAAACCCAAAACCTCTGCAAAATGTACAGGAAAAAGAGCTTTTTTTCTCCATATTCAATGCTTACCTAGAAAGACACAAGGACAAGCTAATTGTGAAGTAGCTACCGACAGCAATCTACTTAAACAATGCTGGAAAATTAATTCATGTTCCCACAATTCTTTTCATAAAACATCTTTAGAAAGATCCTGCTGAGTCTCTTTCTACCTCCTGTGTCAAAAGGGTCTCTGAAATTTAAATGCATAATGAATAGTGCATTTTGCCTTGGTAATTTAAATAGGATTCATGCCTAGAGAATTACAGTCCTCACAATCAGATGCCTTCCTGCCCCTCCTCCCCCATGGTCCTCTCCCCTCTCAGGAGTTCAACAGAACCAGAAAGCACAGGTTTTTAGTTCCTAAAGAACATAAAGGGCTAAAGGCAAAAGGAGGAGGAAGCTGTGGGATGAATGAACAAGTGGATCATTTTGAGAAGTGTTTAAAAGCATTTTCTGTCTTTGAAGTTGGGTTGCCATGACTGTTCATGCCCTCAGATACTCCAGGCAGATCTTTGAAAGACTTGGAAATGCCTGGACAGATCCTATCAGATAACTATCTTAGCACTGTCCTGCAAGATGCCGCCATACACACAGATGTCTCAGCAGTTCCATAACGTTTGATGAAGATACACGTGGACAACCCACCTGGCTGTTCTGAGCACATCAGAGGCAGAGACAACTCTGAGCAAACCTTCATGTGTGGCTGATGCTGTGGTGGAACATGCTCTGATCACTGAGGTGCATCTCACGATTATTGCGTAGCTCTTAACACGAATTCGTGTGCCCCAACAGCTTGAATGACAACTGCATAGTCAGGGCTGGTCCCAAAACCCTGCCTGCTGTAGGCACAGCACTGGGATTAAGCCTTAGTGCCATGAACATGTCTTACATGTCAAGAAAACTTTAAAAGTTCTGCTGGTCTGGAAGTCTCTGATCTGAGAAAATAAACCAATAAATTAATTTCCTAATCCAAAATGTACTTTAAAGTAGGCTGCCTCAGACATTTGAAAAGACTGGAAATAGGAAACTAGCAAGGATAAAGATTCAAAAAGTTCAGACCTGTCATTAAGTCCTGAACTTTGACTCTTTCCAGAAGATGGGTAAGAACCACCAAAAATTCTGTTCTATAAAGCTATAAGACCATGCTATAATCTAAGGGCACATTCGTGACAGGGATTTTTTGTAAATATCAGATTTAGATCTGCAGGGAGTGTACAGAGGGAAAAAACCCTCGACTATATCCTGCATAAATCTGAGAACATTGGTATTAAGAATACTGTAGAGCAAGTAATGGGTAAAATCAGCCTAATAGAGTTATTTCTCCCCTTTGGGACAGTACAGACTATATTAGGACTATATATTCCAAGTTAAAGCAAACACACTAAAATAGTGCAGAAGAAAATTCTTTCAGGTTACTAAGACCAGACTGTACAAGTAGATGGAAGAGGGACTTGGGGAACAGAGATATTTATTTCGTTTAGACACAAAAGTCCTGTGGTAGATCTCTTCTTCCCTTCTCATTGATGAAGAATTAGCCATTTTTCAAGCCACTGCAGACAGCCAGGAGCCATGAAAGGAGAATTTAAATAGCTTTCATGCCTATAGGATTACATTCCTCACAATCTCATGTCTCCCGCTGCTCCTCTCCCATACTTTTCAGTTTGGACCTATCTGTATCAGTAGGTCAATGAACAGGAATGGGAAGCAAAAGCCCTCAGGGACCAAGCTAGGATGCCAGGTTAGGTCAAAAGCACCACAAAACCATCTGACAGGAAACCCAGAATAAAATCACATGTGTTTCGCCACTAAAACTGAGAAAGAAGAGCTCGTTACCTCAGTCATCCCACGTTCCCTAGACCAATTACATCCAGTCAGATCTTCTACTTGTCATCCACAGATCTGAAATGACAGTCAGCTAGCATGTTTAGCATTCCCATGAGGTAAGTCATTGCTACATCAAAGCCAAAGATCAAGAGTTTGTCAATACAAGAACAGTGCAAACGGATGCAAAAAGCTGAGTGATGGTAACTGTCATCCTTAGTACTTCACAGCATTTTGACACAATATCATAAAAGCTAACTTGAGCTTTGATGAATCTCCAGCTGAAGTAGATTCTCAGGTGTCCGAAGATTCTTTAAACCTGTGACTGTAGCTCCTGCCATAATTGAATTATTCTTTTTATCTTTTTTTTTTTCCTCCCTGAAATGAGGAAAGCCACAGGTAATTTAACCAGTAAGCCTCTGGACTTGCAACAAAAGAAAATCACTAAGACTACTGGAAATACTCTATCTGATATGTGTGTGGTTCATGTATCATCTTTGTGAGACATGCTGGTGAATTCAGTCATACTATAAACAAATATACCCAGGTCTCTCTCCTCTTTAACATCTCTGACTCATCAGCTTTCACTGTTTGAAAGTAGCTATAAATTCTCAATTTCCAGCCTTGTGCTTTGTATTTCATCCCATCTCTATATATTCAGTACTACAAAACTCTAACACTGTGTACAGGCCACATTTCCCATATTTGTCAAATCAGGATATTCAGTCAGTGCATGGCAGTTCTTGTGTCATGATCATTAGCAAACACTGCTAAAATAATGTTTTTAAAGTTAATCTTCAACTAAACTGCACCACTTTCGCCCAAAAACTTGTACTCAGCGCCATCTATTGATGCCTTTCCCATTCAGAATGCCCTGGCTCAGTCACCATCTGGCACTGAACCATACCATATGCTTCACTCAACAATTTAAATACGTATATGGTATTAGCAGCAATACTGGGATAGGCATTAAAAAACATTTGATAAATTAGTGTTAAATTTTGCCTCTCTTTCTAATTAACCCCGTTCTGCTTTCTTACAGAAATACAGATGAAATACTAGTATGAGTTTTCCAGATAATGACTTTTGGCATTTCTTAGCAATGTTAGTATCTTAGAGATCGTGGAGCTCTGGTCCACACGTCATACTAGTAGTAGGAGGTGATTGTCTGATTGGGTCTAAGTCCTTATTAGTAGACCTACAGCTTGGCACATCAAAATTCCCATTCTGGTAGAATGGTTGTTTTATATTTCAAGTGAAGATCATTAAGCTCTTGGATTTTCCTTCCTTCTTCTACATATCCACTCTTGATGAACATTCTTCATTCTCTGATTTCTAAGACGCAAGGTAGGGGACAACTCTGACCTAGTCAGACTGAATTTAGAGTGATTTAGGTAAAACTTACGTTAACAGCAGCTTCCAGATCTTACCTTTAGAAAATCCTTTTCATGATGCTTTCAGCTCCATCAGTACTGGTTTAGTACTTTTCAGGCAGTATTAGTTTAAGTCATCTACTTACTTATGTATTACAGAATAAAGGCAAACAAGCCAATTTTAATTATCAAAAGTCTGAATTTATCAAAAGATGAATCTGTGCAACTCTTACTAGGAGCAAAAAGCGAAGGACAGCAGTTTGGAGTATTTTGCTGATATCCTACACAAATCACTACTCCCATACATCTTCATTGTGTTACCACTGCAAATGCAAGTTGACTGAACTCTGGGAACATAGTGTTATCAAAAATAATAACTATAATAGAGAGAAGGTACAAAACATTATTTATTTCTTGATCAGTAATTTAAGCTTGGGGGCTACTCATTTCAAGGGATTATTAACTTCAGAACTCAGAAGTTAATAATAAATAGGTTGTTATGTGTTTCAACTTCTTGGTCCTAGAATCTGGAGATATGTTTTATCAAGTGCAGAACAAAGCAAAGAAAAAAAAAAAAAAGAACAATTCCTGCCTGACTTATATCCCCATTAAAACACCTCATAAACCCAACAAACTAAAATAAAAAAATATTTACTCTTTTTCGTGGTATCATTGAAAAATTTTAATGAGGAGAAGCTCTACAGAGGTCTCATGGTCCAGCAGGACTGGCTTTCAAGTTAGAGTGGGTTACGTGGGGCCTTGTCCTGCCAGGTTTTACAATTTCAAAGGATGGAAATGTATCCAGTGCTTAAACCACTCATGATTTGTAACCCTCACAACCACACAGCAAATGCAAACCTGATAACCTCACATCCCCTGACCATTCCTTTCTAACAGAGGATTGGGAAGAAATCGCAAGTTATTTTGCTCAACCACCACATCAGGAACAGATCGTAAAACTGTCGTTGCACAGACCTGCTCCTGAGCAGAAGTGGTAGCATTCCCTAATGAGAGGGGCAAACAGACTTGCTGGGCTGACCTGGCTCTCCCTGAGGCCCTTGTAAGGACAGCAGAACAAATCCTGCACTTGCAGCTGGGAACTGCAGCTCTGCTCTGCTCATCCACTGCATGCACATGTATGAATGACTAATAGATAATCTTATTTTCTGTTCCTCAGTCTCCTAAGAAATTTCCCTGAGAGAACAGCAATTATTTGATGATCTCACCCACAATTATACACTAAGTGGTACTCAAGTGATCCCTATCAATCACCTGGACACGCAACCCTTGACAAGGGTGAGAGATCACCTACTCATTTTGGCTCCTCAAATTAGCCAGATGCATCCAATAGCAATCCTGAAGTCATGTATGTAGCCCATCAGAAGATGTAGCTTTTCTTCTCTGAAAAGGAAGAGCAAAAAGCAAGGAAATTTCTTACAAATATTTTCTCAACAGAACATCCCCAAGGGGATTACTGCCAAAGTTTTCACTAATAAAAAGTGGCAATTTCAGCACAGAGGTTACAGCCTTCCACTTTCACAGTTTAACCACAGTTTAACCACCGCTTTCATCCTCTCACACAAATTCCTTTTATAGGAACTCCTAAATCCTGTTTGGTTTAAGTTTAAAAATGAGTCACTGAAGCATTTATTTGGGAGCCATGTTTTAGTGAGACTGTAAATCAAGCTACTGTCCAACTCCCCTAAGTTACTGAAGCAGGAAACAGCTTGCTGCAGAGCTAAGAATTCACAGCAGGAAAACACATCACATTTTGGTGCATAAGGGGAAAATAGCTGAGGTCGGACAAAATGTCCTTTGCACCCACCCGAGCAGGAGAGGCAGTGACACAAAAGCCATTAGTAGCAACAACGCAGAAAATTTTCCTGATCACAAACACAGACGTGTATATCAACAGTATCTGCTGCATATGGGCTCTTCCCTCCATTCATAATTTCTTTTTATGCTCAGGCAACAATCCCCCAATAGAAAAGGCTCATGAAAAAAGCCAGTGACTGGAGAATCCTTAATTGATTTGAAACTGAAAGGCTGCTGTGCCATAGGCAACTCTAGGTCAAAACTTTTGCAGTAGCATAACACTAAGAAGGATTGTGACCAGAGCTTTAGGCAACAATTTGGCACGTTTTGGGAAGAGAGATGTCCAAAAAGAAGCATCCCTATCATCCTTTCACTGACACACAATTGCAGCCTGTGACCGTGACTTTAGGCAATTATAACAGAAATACATGGCTGATCTGGTAAGAATCCTTGGTTAAAAACATTTTGTCCAATAGAATCTCTTGCACATACAAGATGTCCATAGGTTTCCTTAGCTGATCTCCTACTGCCAAGAACAAATGAAGGACTTTTGTCATCCAAAATGCATTCCAGGACTAAAACCTATGCGGTGTGCTGAAAAAAAATGGCAAAAAGATCAACCCAAATTTAATACAAGTTAATATCCTGGTTGAGAAGAAAGCCTAAGGCCACTTAAAGATGATTCTGGGAAAGGTCAGCTGTAAGAGCCTTCTGGCTGTGAACCTGAGGTTTAGTCATTCTGACACCATTTTTTGTTACAGGCAAATGAAACAACTACCCATAGTGGGTGGGTGGTTGTTTAATACTAGTCCGAATACTGGGGTTTATGTACAAATCAGCTTTTATCCAAACTGATTTATTTCACACACTCATCCACTCACTCCCCTAAAGCACTACATTTGCTGGGGTCTCAGCATCCTTTCAGGCAGAGAGGTTTGCTGCTGGTGTATGAAGGTCAGGCAGAAATCTGTGTCCCTCCATACCATACAGGTATCCAGAGCTACTAGTCCAAGGTACTATCAGTCAAGGTTCTGGGGCATCCTCTGGTATTTTTCTTCACACATCATAGAATCACAGAATCATAGAATCAGATGGGTTGGAAAGGACCTCTGAGATCATCAAGTCCAACCCTTGATCCACTACCACCACAGTTGCTAGACCATGGCACTAAGTGCCACGTCCAGCCTCATCTTAAAAACCTCCAGGGAAAGAGAATCCACCACTTCCCTGGGCAGCCCATTCCAATGCCTGATTACCCTCTCTGTAAAGAATTTCTTCCTAATATCCAACCTAAACCTCCCCTGATGCAGCTTAAGGCCATGCCCTCTTGTCCTACTGCTGATTGCCTGGGAGAAGAGACCAACCCCCACCTGGCTACAACCTCCTTTCAGGGAGTTGTAGACAGCGATGAGGTCTCCCCTGAGCCTTCTCTTCTCAAGGCTAAACAACCCCAGCTCCCTCAGCCTCTCCTCATAGGACTTGTGCTCGAGTCCCTTCACCAGCCTCGTTGCCCTTCTCTGCACCTGCTCCAGCACCTCAATATCCTTCCTGAACTGAGGGGCCCAGAACTGGACACAGCACTCCAGGTGAGGCCTCACCAGCACCGAGTACAGGAGCAGAATCACCTCCCTGGTCCTGCTGGGCACACTATTCCTGATCCAGGCCAGGATACCATTGGCCTTCTTGGCCACCTGGGCACACTGCTGGCTCATGTTCAGCTTCCTGTCAATCCAAACTCCCAGGTCCCTTTCTGCCTGGCTGCTCTCCAGCCACTCTGTCCCCAGCCTGTAGCGCTGCAGGGGGTTGTTGTGGCCAAAGTGCAGGACCCGGCACTTGGCCTTGTTAAACCTCATCCCGTTGGAACCAACCCAACTCTCCAGCCTATCCAGGTCCCTCTGCAGAGCCCTCCTGCCTTCCAGCAGGTCGACACTCCCTCTCAACTTGGTGTCGTCTGCGAATTTGCTAATGATGGACTCAATCCCCTCATCTAAATCATCGATAAAGATATTAAACATTGTCCTGACCTACAAGATGTTTCTTTTCAGGTTTCTGTTCTAAGGTTACTTCTCATCCTTCTTTTTGGCACCACATCTGCTTTCCAAAATACTTCAAACCCCAATCAAAACTGTCTAAGTACACAAGACCAGCCACCTAATCGATGGTTCTATCATGTCTTTCAATTGGAGAATTCAGGTCATAACTTTGGTTTAGTCCAGGTATTACTACATTTATAATTTATAATCAGACTATACTGACAGTAGCCAGCAAGTAGAAGGCTTCTTGTCCTTGAGAGCTCAGAAATTGATACATTCACTTCCCCACACGTATACACTGAGTTACCTCACAATTTAAACTTTTCTTTTTACCTACAAATGATAAAGAGGTCACACTGCTTGAAGGCATGCTGTATTCCAACACTACTCTTTGAGAGACTGTTGCTATGCCCATTCTCCGGAGGCCATTTCCATGGAAATAACCACTGCTGAACCAGCAGCACTGTACCAGTAGTCACCTTTCTGTATTCTTACCCTGCCTCAGGGCAGGTAACTCCATCCCTGTGCAAAGTCCAATGCAACACCAGCACTGACATCTCTTGTAAACAGGGACAGATCACAACTGAGCTCTTTCTATGACGGACTCCCTGGTTCCTCCATTCAATTTGCAGTCTCTTCCTTCCACATCTAGTGGCTAGTTTTGCCTATGAACAGTGTACAACATAGTCAGTAAGGCTTGAAAACAGATCAAGTGGGTATCTCGGATTATTATCACAGCATGAGGGTTCAAAGGACTTAATGCATTAAAAGCAGACTACTAATAAGGATAAATAGTTTGCCAGAATCTGTAGCAAGAAAAAGCGAAATCATTATCTGGACAGAAAAAGGGAAGAGAAGCCCAGGGAAACAGAAATGACAAGACCAATGCTGCTGCACTTAATCTTTGTGTCTGAAGAGATTATATATCCCTCTGTCAGCCATGTCCCACCGGCAAACTGATGTTGACAGAAAAAATTCTTATTATCCCAGCTACTATTGAGTTCTTATTTTCCCTTCCCATCACTTTTCTACTTTTCTCCAGCAGGTACTCATTAAGACTTACCAAGTACGTCTCCAATTCGTAATTCCTAACCCTACACCACTGTCTATTAAAAACAGTTCAGTTCCCTTTCTCAGAGTTCACAGATTTATACAAGTTCCTTCCAAAGACTCATTTTCTAAAATTTTCAATTAGAGTCAGTACTGATGTTTCAGAGTCCTCTCAGAGGGTTAACAGAACGCAAAAAAAAAAAAAAACCACAACCACCAATCTTTGATGAGGCTGAAAACTAGACAAATATTTTGAAAGTAATATAGAAACTACAGAAAGAAATTAACAGTTATATGGAAGTTAAGGTATCCCAAAGCATCAGTCAGTTGATCTCCTCTTAAGAATACTGCTGGGAACTACCTCTAGCTCCTTTGCTTGTTTAAGGGTATCCAAGTTCATTCTGAAGGTGCTCAGCATGAACAATTTTAAAGTAGATGATCAAAGTGTACATCAAAGAATGGGATATGGTCAAGTATTACTTCATCATGAAATTTCAAAAAAAAAAATGTACAGAAGAGTGACTGGTCTCCAAAGTTTATTAAAAATCAAAGAATAGAAAACTTTACATAAAAATATGTCAATTTTAGCTTCCACATAGTTGTCCACACAAAAAATTTAAACATTATTTTTTAAACCTGTAGCACATAACCACAGTGATAGCCAGGCCAATTTATTTGGTTCACCATGACTGAAGTGTTACATGATACCACTTTTCAAATGAGTTTTGCTTTAAAAATGGATGCTAGTATAAGACACCAACTAAAGCCTCTGAAGGCTCTTTAATGTAGTTATGGTCAATATTGCTAGTGTGTGAAGACTAAGCAGTACAGGCTCATGTAACAGCCCTTAGATATTATTTATGAATCAGCTCACAATTTTTAGAACTTTTTTATTTTTTTAATTGTGATGAGTCTGGAGCATTAAGACAAACTTTTTGCAAACAGATATGCACTACTCTACTTTGGAATGTTGCCCTCTCTCCCCTCAAGGACCTGCTTGTGTTCAACAGATTCAGTAATAACATGAACTACTGCTTCAAAGGCATACAGCATATTAAAAAGCTTCATGCTTGACACCTCATTTCAATATTCAGCTATCAGTTTTAAAACCTTCTATACTGTGTACAGATATAGATGTCCCGTTAACAGGATTCTTCAGCTTCCTCTGCTAGTGGACTTACATAACTTATCTGTAGTTTTCTGTATAGCTTAAGAACTCTCACTAAAAAAAAGGGAAGTCAGAGGGCATGAGATGTGACCTACTCCCAGGACAACTGTGGTGCTTTAAAAACTCAGGGTTAGGCAGGATGTACATTTTTAAAAAGTTAAAGACAGTGTTCGTCATGGCAATACACACTTGCATAGTATACCTGTATGCATCTGTAAGTTAAGTGCCAGCCACTCATCCTGTGTACAACACTGGGCTGTGCTCTCCTGCAACACATTAAAAGATACTTCTTGTAATGCTTAGAGCAGCTGAAGTACTTTTTATATATTTGCTCTTAACAGAACTAATGCATCTGCATACAGATTCCTTAATGGAATCAACATATTTCCTTTCTCCACATTCCTTAAGCCGGGTATCTCTGTTTAATAATGTTGTTTCAACCCAAACATTAACAGGTTACGTTATGAAAATTGATCAAAGCGTGTAGTTCACAGCTTTTTAATTTCATATCAGGACTTGAACCAACCTTTTTCCCATCCCTCTCACAAGTTTTACTTCTGGTACTACAAATGCTGGATTTGTTGTCTATTTAAAGGAATAAAATTAAAACTCATTGGTCAGAGCAAGACAACTGATAGAGGCCAGACAATGAGCTAAAAAACACAGGGTCAAAATGCTTTGGAGCTTAATACCTTCTTAAAACTGTAAGCCAAATCGCACTTTCATTGTGAATCAAGAAGCCTCAAATATTACCAAATGTCATGTTTGTAACACTGCTCAGACAACCTGCCAAAACTATGAACCCAACTTAGATAATGCAACCTGGGAAAGGATCTGTAACTTAAAAAACCTCTTCCCCTTAAATATAACTTATGTGACAATATGAAATTAAGTTAAAAATTCCAAGTTATTGCACAAATTATACTTCCAATAGTTACAGAGCAAAAAATTCTGAACTTTGAAAGAAAAACAGGAGAGCAGCAAATTTACTTTTATGAATTCCCAGCTTGATTTGCTGCAATAAAAAAAAAAAAAATTCCAAGGGGCTGAAGTTTCCTTCACTTCCAAAATAAAAGAAAACAGAACCCACAAAGGAACAGATGTAGCCACAGCAAAAAAGCTACAGCATTTGTAAATGTCCTTGCAGTTCTATTGTCAGAGCTGCTTCGGCACTGAATGAACCACTGTGGGAAGGCAGAAAACAAACTTCCACATTTATAAGGCTTCACAGATAAGCACAACTACTTCTTGAAGATGGATTGAACCACCACACAAAGAAACATGCAAAGAAGTCAGCTGCAGATATTTGGCAACACCAATAAAACGATGTGCTGGACGCTGGTCTCCATCCCCCAAGTCGAGTGGCACTCACTCAGTTTGTCTGAACAGGGAAGGTCATTTTGGCATCTGCCATTATCTGCTCAGACTAATAGGCAAACTGTCTCTGTGTTTTTTTCTTCTCCATATATTACGATTGTACTGGTGGTGTCCTCGGTTACCAACTGGTTGCCTCATGCCTCCACTGCTGACGGGGCTGTAGCTGTTGCCTTGGTTATGATTTCCTTTCATGGAAAACTTCATTCCACTGTGCTGCTAAAAAAAAAAAAAAAAAAGGCACTCAGTTTAGGCATACAAACAACAAATGAAGCACACATTACCAGCTGTATTTCCTCAACAAGTCACTTCCACTGAATACCACTTGAAGCAACTGGTCTTTTCATACTTGTCTAATTTTAGCTGTGCAAGTCCAATGGCACTAACAGTTTACTAAGTGTTTTCTGAAGTAAATGTCCTGCAAATGAAATGGTTCAGATTTCAAAGCATCCTTAAAACCCTTGGATTTCAGTATAAAATACGCTCACTGTGCATCAGCCTTATAAAACCAGAGAACTTCCACATTAAATACTAATTGTGGCAGAGGTGTCTGTTTTTTAGAGGATCTTCGCAAGAGCATGACCATGACCAAGTGAGACACTCAGCAAGACTTTCAGAGATATCCTGGACGAATGCAAGGGCCTTATCACATGAGCTGATCCATGTAAAGCACAAGTCTGCTCTACCCATAATTCACTCAGCGACACATAAACTAGGTACAGCATGTAAGGAGCTTGTAAATCCTACAGGTCTGATCACAGGGCTACAAAGTCCCTAGATCATACCTCACATGCTGACCAAGGCAAAATAATTAAATGATCAGAAATATAGCACAACACTTTCTTTATGGGATCTCCAACAACCTGGAACAGAAACTGCCTAAAAGATCTAGTAGCAGTCTGAGTAAATCTATCACATATAAGGTACTACACACATACCTATTGACTGCTTAATGGCATACAGTAAGTTGGCTTAATACGTACGTACTTAAAATAGATACAAGAGTTTCAAAAGATGAAGCTGAAACAGATTTCCTAAATACTGATAACATCAAAGCAAGCTCCTTTCCTGACGTCTGACAGCAATAACTTAGGACAGACAACTGACTACTTGTAACAAAAGCTAACTAACCAGAAGTGGCTAAACAGGAACACAAAGTAAACATTTGAAGCAACTGCTTAGAATACTAAAGTAGCTGCAGATATTTCATTATCTGTATTTCCAAATAAGTTTAGAGTAGAAAGAACCCCAAGCCATCATGACAACTGTGTGTACAAAACAGAAACAGTTATTGAAAGCATAATTCCATAAGCAACATTCTACTGTCAAATTATAATTAGAAGAGACACTGAGGATCCAGAAAAACTGCTGAAGATTAGTGTTCAGGAATAACTACAGTTAACTGCAGGGTGGCAAAAATCCCTTAAACTATTATTTAATTTGTACAGTGTGTGTTACATCAATCCAATCAACCTTCAATATGCAACTTCTAGACTCCCAAGACAGACATGCAAGTGCTACCCTCAGACTACCAACAGTAAAATAATTAAAGGACAAATTAGAAGGAGGAAATGCAAGCTGTGAATTTCTCATTCGTAGGAGATACAACTTCCCAAACCTTATTTATTGACATATGTTGTGAAAATATCTACTAGGAGGTATTCACAAAAATCAACAACATGAAACTAAAAAAAATTAAGAACGTTTTATATTTTTGGCAAGTAGTTCTTCAAGCAAACACACCATCTTGTCCCATTCTTGCACTAAGTATTTTAGTTCAGTAAGTGTACATCTGACTTAATTATATATAAGTATTTACTGTAAATAAGGTCAAAATACAGTAAAAATGATCCCTCCTTCAACAGTTAAAACACTAAAAGCAGACAGTCATTACAGTCACTTTCAACTATATGCTGAAAAATAGAGCAAAACTTTAGTTTTGCTACTGTACAACCAGAACAAAACTTGGAACAGGGAGCACACATTCATCAGCAAACCTATCCATCCTCTTCAGCTTGAAATGTAAAAAATCTGGCAACTTCATCTTCAATTTGAGGATTCAGCAAAAAAATCGGAGGCAGAAAGGCAGGTGATCACAAGATGAGACATGTACCACGGCAAGTATGTCAATTAAGGCTATCTACCCATGTCCAAAAGAAGTCATATCCCTCATCTGTTCAAAAGGTAAGCAAACTTCCAAAGAACGATTAATAATTTAGCGAGAGCATGAACTTTAGCTAGTGATGAAGCATTCTGCATTGTTTTTTAGGCCATCAAGATAAAGACTGTCAAACTATCAGAGCAGAATCTGAATCCATCTATCTTATGGCACATCAGCTGAGAGCAAGTGCATAAGGAAGTTAACTCAGGGACTTCTTCAGTCAGAGATGATGCCTTTACGTTTATTAGTTCTCAACTGAGTATTATTTGCTAGTTCACTCAGATTTTTGAAACCATAAGAGTTTAGCATCCTGTGTCCTCTGCTATGGCATTTCACAGCTTAAATCAGCATCAGATTTAATTTGAATCAGATTAGATGATTTTTCAGTTCTTGGAGTAATTGATTTCTTGTCATTCTGCTCTCTACCTTTTTCTTATACTGCTGATGACTACACAGACCTCCATCATACCTCCTCTTTTTCTTTTTCAGGTTGAAGAATCATTCTTT
Source organism: Lepidothrix coronata (assembly GCF_001604755.1). Classification (NCBI taxonomy): domain Eukaryota; kingdom Metazoa; phylum Chordata; class Aves; order Passeriformes; family Pipridae; genus Lepidothrix; species Lepidothrix coronata. The sequence continues at coordinate 3,137,774 of NW_016690289.1, forward strand.
CTTTACACAGAAGCAATTCCATGTGTTTGACCACTATTAACATCCTTCACTATTTTGTTTCCATTTGTATTTTAACTTTCCTCTGATGTAAGAGGCAAAATTAAACTCACTGTTTGTGATGGACGTATATGGATTTTTACACAATGTTTTAATTTCTATTCTTTGTTCTGAAACATGTCTGAAGTTTGGCTTGACACTCAATTCTCAGTAAGAAATCAAGAGAGCATTATCAAAGCAGTGTTCTGCAAAAGTGTAAAGATCTCATCTTTGTAAGAAACTGTCAGCCCAGGGTCTACCACTCTCTACAAAGTTTATAGTATTTCTTGGTGCATCACCTTGAAAGGTCCTTCTGCCTCCCTTCTCAGCTAGCCCTTAAGGAGCCAGAAAACTTTGCCACTGCCTTTCAGACATCAGGTAGCACAAACACCTTCAGGGCTTTCCCAGTGAACTCCATTTACTACAAATATTGAATCCTTGTTTCTCATCTTCCAATTAGTTCATTGTTTAGAAGGGGACACATCATTCACTTAGCTGCTTTCAGGATCTTTGGTAAAAGAAATTTATTTCATGTCTTTTGGAAATCCCAAAAGGCTGTATAAAACATCCTTCTGTTGTGCACACAATTCTAGACATTCCCATGCTCAGGAGTCACACAATCATTGAGAGATGGCATCTCTGTAAGCAGATGAGATCAGATAATCCAAAGAGAAAGCCCTTCATCTGAAATACAACAGAGAAATCTGCAGTTTAGAGGTTTTGACTTCTTTGGATCTATTCCTCTTGATAGAATAATCTCCTCTCCCATCACAGGGCTATCGATTCAACAACTGAATGACAGAATTCAATTGTTTTTCAGCTGTGTTGAATAAGCTGCTAGATCTGAAAGGAAAACTAACAAATTTGCATTTAAGCCAAGCCTAGGGGTGGGAGTGAGGTGAAATTCTGTATCACATACCAGGTTAAAAAGGTTTCCAATTAAAACAAACAAACAAACAAAAAACCCCACAAAAACAAACAAAAAACCCCACCAAAACCAAACCAAAACAAAAAAAAAAACCAAAAAAACCCAACATAAAAAAAGATATAAACAAATAGCCCAGAGCTTAACAGAAAACAGAAAAAAACTGAACACACACATCCCACTCCCTAAAAAAAAAAGCCTCAGAAAACCCCTAAGAAAAGGATGTACCCAGCCTTTACTCCAATCAACAGAAATCTGGTTGAAATGGAAATACCAAGTAATTATTTGCTAAGGAAACCAAAATGTTATTCTTAATTACCAGCAAATTTACTATACAAAACCTCTGATATTCAAAGAGTGTCATTATTCAAAACGAAAATTTAGCCAAAAAGAAATCACCTAGTCTTTGAAATAAGTAACATAACAGAACTGAAGTCTAAACATAAACAGGGCTTCTGAGCTGTTTTGGTCTTTAGGGGTTTCTTTGCCTGACGGCACCTCTAACAAAAGCAGAGAAATATTGGTAATAAAGTATCTGTACTCTTAACTTTTAAAGAGATTATATATAGTGTTCAAAAAAAATGGTAAGTACTTACAGAGCTAAAGGAAAAGTTTAGAAAAGGCATGACAGTTTGGAAAGATCACTTATTTACTATTTTGTTGATAAGACTACAGGATTAGTGGTCAGAGCTGAAACTAGTCTGCAGTTGATCAAACTCATATACCTCAAAATCATTTCATGTGAAATACCATAGTATTCAGAACTACTTTAATGTACCATTAACATTTTAGTATCCCCTTAAATAACTTAACATACATCCTCAAAATATTTCACAGTTATTTTCAGTATTTCCAAATTTTCTATTTTAAGCTTGTAGCAAACAAACAAACTCCCCCAAAAAGCCAAAACAAAAACAAAAAACCAAAAACAAACAAACAAACAAAATAAAACCAAAACCAAACCAAACCCAAAATAACACAAACAAACAAAAAAACCCCGACAAGATAAAAAACCCTTTTTTACGGATTTATCTTTACTTTCCTACTTTCTGAGTAAAACAACATCTGGAAATACACTAAAAAATTTAACTTACTGTTCTTTATGAAATAAATTCATTGTTTTGCAGAGAAATAGTGAACAATGACCTAACCAACATTTTCATCAATATGCATGAACAATAAGCCAAGTATTAGGCAATGGTCCAACCAAGCCTCATTACTTTAGATTAGTTCACAGGATTCTACAAGACATTTGCATCAGCTACCTGGGCGTACTCTTAACTGACAAGCAAAAGCAAAATAAGTTCTTCCAGAAGTTGTTTAGTACTGGCAATTTGGAGAAATAAAGCCCAAAGCACTGCAAATATCAAAGACACTTCCCCTCTTTTGGGTACCTACTGGCTACTTTCAACTACAACTGACAAGATCTTGAGTCCGGAATAGATATATAAAACCCCCAAACCCCCTTCTGTTCCCCTTAGAAAGGGAAAACAGCACCTTATGGAGCCAGCCATGAGAGAAGCAAACAAGAAAAATCACAGTGGAGATCAGAAAGAGCTCAAAAGCAAGAAAAGTTTTACATCTAATCTTCCAACACAAGAGAACTGGAAAAATTAAAGCTGCAAGGGAGGTTATATCAATCCTTCATATCTTATTTCACTTTGTTACAGGCTACTGGTAGAGCTACCACACAACAGGAAGTATTTGGTTCTCTTCACCTTTTACAACAGGTTAGGCAATACTAGTATGAGCAGGTCAAAGATAAACTAGTATTTCAGAGACTGGAGGGCCTAGTCCCAAAATGACTGACAGTAGAGACTACCATTACCATCTCAGCAAATACTGAACCATATTACAGTAAAGAAAGTAAAATGACATGCAAAATAAATACCCTTTTTGATCTTGTCACCAGTCAAGTTTTAAAAGTGAGGGGTGAGAGTGAAAACAATGCTACCAGAAGACAGAACTCAAACTGCAATTTTGATGATGTTGCGACATGGGTCACGAAGTGTTACCTGCATACTTGTCATTAAGGAGAACAAGAGATAATAGCTTTTTTAGCACACAGCAGACAATTTCAGACCTTAAAGACAAATCTTACTTCACTGAGACTACTCAACTTTTTTGTTCCAAATAAAGAAGTATCACAGTGAGCAAACCACTTTCCAGATGATGAGCTGATATCAATACAGTACATGTGAGAAACTGTGCAGACAAAGTGTATATGTGATTATTCAAATCAATCTCAGTTCAGGAGCAAAAAAATTGATTACAATGACATTGGAAGATAAAGGAGTACTACACAAATAAAAAGAAGGTATGACTTCCACGTTTTAGTAAGTCTGTCATTTATGGTGAGTTTATCTTTCTAAGAAACTACTATTTAGACTTTGTCTTTCCTGCAACTCAAAAAGCACTCAGGAAGCAACCACCAAGGTGGCCAGAGATTTCCACACAGTCCTATAAACATCTAGACTGGATATTTATATGGAGACCTCAGGAGATCATTTAATTCAACATTCTGGCTGTAAGCAGAGTCAGATTAGGTTATCCAGGGTCTGGTCAGGCTAAGTCAGTTTCCATACATGTAAAGATAACACCACTTAAAGACCATCCATATAAATATAGCACAACCTAAGATGAAAAATATCTTGAGTACTGTTTTCAGCTGAACAACCTCAAACTCAGATGCAGTTTTTCCTTTTCTCCTTTCTTTAGGAAAGGAAATAAAACATCATCCACTTCTCCTAGTTTTGCATGTATTAAATCAAGAACCAAACAACATTCTGTCACACACAGAAGATAGCAGTCTGATGTTTAGAATCAAAACCGTTTCCAAAGTAGACAGTAGTATACTCCCTCTTATGAAAATGCAGGGACACCGAAAAATTATTCCACCCTGAACGAGTGTGCTCTAGATAAAAAAACAAGAAAAATGTCATCTGATTGACTGACAAAACTTTCAGTACCTAAACAGCTTAAAAATGCCACTGAACAAATGAGGTCTTTTTTAAATTGAAGCTAACATACTAAAAACTCTGAAGTATCACATTATACTAAGGGAATTCAGCATATTTGTACATCTGGCTAGTTGATGATACCTGCCTTCTCAGAAACATTTGGTAGAGTTCAGCATTGACATGAATTAAAACATGCCTTTACAAACCTTTCTTTCATCCAGGTGAACTACACTTAACTGCTTGCACTCATCTAAAAGAAATACATTTTTGACTGAAGTCCCCGACCAATTTTGTTTTCAATGCTGCTAACTTTTCAGTAATCATTTCAGAGATACTAGCAGGACCAGCACTACTACTGACTACTAGTAACACCACTAACAATTGTTCCAGATAAAGACGAACTCTGAAACAAAAGTATTTTAGCCAAAGAAGTGCCTGTAAAGCAGTATAAACAAGCAGTTTATAAGTTTAAGTGTCTGGCCTTATTTGGCAAAACACAAAAGAAACTGAAAAACAAACTACTCCTGCAAGTCCTTTTATAAGTTTTGACTGTGGTATTTCAGCACTGACATTAAGGTTTCATTTCCTAGTTGTTTCCCGTGCTTCCCAACTGAGCCAGTGCATGGTGCTATGAAATTTGCAATGAACACATTCCCAGACACTACTCATCTAAATGGTCTTAGGCACACTAGAAGCCAGTCAATACAGCAGAGGGGCTGGTGCTTACTGGCTTTAGATACTTTGGAATCAAAAGAGAACCCTTTGGGGAAAAAAAGAATCATCTTGAAAATGAAATGAAAGAGTTCTTCAGACCTAAGAAAAAGGAAGTTTCTTCTGCCTTCATTGTTGACCTAGCATCCAGCAATCCAGCATGAATTGAACTTACTTGATCTCAAAGTAACAACAGGGAAAGTAGTCCTTTCCTCTCCATGGGAAGATACCGAGCAATTTCTGCCCCTCCATTCATCTGGACATGCATGTCAGGATTTGTTTTCCTGCATATTTCCAGTGCGCAGCACTGCTTCATAAACTGTTCTGCTCTCCCAAGTGACATTTCAAGCTGCTTTTCAGCAGAGTAGAAGAATGATTACCTTCGAAAAATGATGGATGATGATCCTGAAAAGCTCCTGTGCCAGGAGCTTAATCAGTCCCTGAACTATCTGGAAATTCTCCAATTAATTATGCAGTATGTAAACAGAATTGGTAATCACACCAAGCTTGTTTCAAAAAGAAAATATTAGGAAGCTTTAACAGCAGCAGACTTGCCTAGAAGGCTGTAATTTGTTCAAAATACATTCACTGCTCTTGACATTGGCACCTCCTGCTTTTCAGGGTTGCACTCAACATCTAGGTACAGCTTTCCAAGCAGAACTGAGGTGGAGGAGGTTGCCAGGGAAAAAGTTGAATACACCATGTAGACAAATGAATCCCTTTCAAAACTTTTTGAATATGAAAGAACACTTGCTGTTAAGAAAAAAGGCTTGTACATGTTCAAATCCATTAGGAGTCCTCTGAGCAAGAAGAATGTGCCCATTAAAAGTTATAAACTAGCATGGTCTTAGGTTTTATCAACTGCAAAAGGAAAGCCATCAACCTAATCTAGAACAGTCCTGGTCCAGAAGGTAGAGGTAAAAAAAAGACATTTGCAATATTCTGGGTAGAAGGGCTTCATTTCCCACTTCTGACTCACGTCATAATCTTAATCAAAAAAGTACATTTCTACTTCACAAAATACAAGCTTTTGGTGAATTCAAGGCAAGAAATCATCATCCCATTTCTGAACGGTAGATAGCAAGAAATTCTTCTGATTTTGTGTGATTCTCAAGGGCACATCTTTGTCAAGCAAAAGCCACATAAGAATTCCCACTTTTAAATACATAAGTACTATATAAACTACTAAAAGAACAGTTAATCATTGGAAAGGACAGTCAAGTAGCAGAAAGCCAGAAAAAGTGCTACAAAGCAGTTGTTTTCCAAGATTCAAAACTCCAACAGAGATCCAAAATTCATACAACACGTTGCCTCTTCACAACTGGCAAACACTCTGAATGCCAACTTGTTTTGTACTAACAACCGCATGCCTCCAAATTGGATTTTATTTTTTGTAATTCAGAAGCTCAACTCCAGAGTACCTCTTCAGAAAAGTAGAGCTATTAAGGAAAACAATCTAGACTAAGTCTGTATTTTAGATGAAGTTTAACTTAAAATAGCTCTCCAGTTTTATTCTAAAAAAAAAGTCAAAAGTTTCAGACTGTACACTAACAAGTGAATACTCAGTTGCAGACACTAGAATAGCAGTATATTGTTTTATTAGCTTCTCACTAACAGAACATTTCCTGTGCAGATAAGCTGGTTTTGCCTAAGTAAGACTGAGCAGTAGGGGAAAGCGGGGAAAGCAGGGAAAGGAGGAATGAGGGGAGGAATCTGTGTAATCACTTCAATTAAAATCAAAGGCAGGTTAAGGGAGGTGATCATTTGCTCTCTACTCAGCACAGGTGAGGCCACACATGGCAGTGCTGGGCCCAGGTCTGGGCTCCCCAGGAACAGAGACATGGACATACTGGAAAGTGTTCCACTGAAAGTCCATGAAGATAAATAAGCGCTGAATCAAATAAAAAAGGCAAGGTCATTAAGTTGAAAATATCCTGGCCCTAGATTCTCAAGAACTCTGATAAAAGGACTCAGAAAAGAAGGAAAACATTGTAAGAACCTGACCAAAACTAGGTTTCAAAGAAATCAGCTTGCTATTTTGTTATCGTAGGCAACCTACAACAACCCACAAGTTGCATTAAATTTCATGTGTGGCATATTAATAGTTTTAATAATCAAGACTGGGGGAATGTTTTCTGGCAGATAATAAACAGCACTAAGGCTATTTAAAAAAAAAAAAGAAAAAAACAAACTAATGATTTGACTTTCCCTTGTACTATAATGGCTATATTAGCCAAAATACATTCACCTCCCAGCACATTTATGTACACATTTTATTTTTTGGTAAAAATTTTTGTAGACTTGCCCATAATTAATTTTCTGTTCTCTATCTTTAAAACATATTACAGAAAGTTACAAGTGTAACCAGATCTAATAATTCAAAATCAAGACAACCAAACAAGCCTAGAAAGGTCAGTACTTTTCTCTGGATTCAAAAACAAGCTTACACCTATACCACCTATGTGAAGTTTCTAATCGAAGAACAGGAACTCAAACAGCCTAAAGATCTGCAAATATCCCACTAGCTGGGCACCAGGACTCTCAAATACAACTTCAAGAGTCAAGACACCTGACACTCGCTCTTTAACTTACTCCTGTGTGTCTGTGTGGTGGAAGGGCTCTTATATGCGGAGATGCAACTCAAACACCGAACACTTTCCCACCCACTCTTCTCCCCCCACTTCTGATACGGCAGCTAAGTACTTCTACAGTTACACGAAGCTTAGCACAGGCTATATGAAGGTTATCTTCAGAGGTTTTTAGACTGACAGCACAGCGCAAATGATCTACACTTCCGATTTGATCCCTTTCTCAGGAAAGAGTTGCTCCGTTTAGTTGGCTCATACCTGGTTACTGGCGGCCATTATCAAGGTTCCCGTAGGTGCAGATTGGGGTTTACCACTTGGCATAGGCAATGCGGGTGGTAAACTGGCCATAAGCTGAGTCGGTGCTTGAAGACTGAACTGGTAAACACTAGGAGCTGTGCAAGGTGGTGTATCTGATTCCTTTTGGCAGAGAAAAAGGGGAAAAGAAAAGCAACTTTACAGAAAGTACAGTATATACAGACTATGCACGTGAAAATGCACCCAAATATCAACTCATGTGAATACTGTAAAATATAATTATTTTTTTCAATGGTAAAAAAGTAAAATACAAGCCAGCAAAAGTTTAATTGAACCTATATTAAGGAGACAATGTCAACAGGTCTATGGCAATCACAGGTTCCAGTCAGCCCAATCTACAGCCAAAGTTATATCTCTACCAAATTCAAATTAAAAGAGGGGAACTAAGGCTGGGAAAAAAACAGAACAAGAACACCAACACTAAGCTACAGAAGGGCTAGAATTTTAGGTGTCACGGCAGTTCAGTCCTCTGAACAACGTTCTGGATTGTACTTATTTCTAAGTTACTCACTGTAATTCTTACAGTCTTCTCCCATTCTACCCAGCAACAGCAAAGTTAGGGCTCCACCTACCAAGAAACAAGGAGACGGTCTGCCAGTTAAGACTCATTTATGTTCACCAGTCATGCACTCCACTGCTCATGAGGAGTTCTGTTCCCCTCACTTCCCACCTGAAATCTGATAATTCTTCAGGGGATGCAAGATGGATGCAGGATTACAGAAAAGATACTGTAATGGAACTGGTATGACTGATTACTATTCCTTCTTCTCCTTCCAGCCTGATCACCAGCAATTTCAGATGCGTCATAATCAGACATACAGGTAATGTTAAAACATAGTATGGCTGGAGCACTTAATAGATAACAAGCAAAGACGCGAGCACAGATTTAGGGGTTTATAGGAATTACTGAAGTCTGAAAACCCCCTCAGGTCTCAAGCGACCAATTATTTTGTAGGTCGAGGAAGTTGGAAAGCAAGCTACAGCCTTTTGAAACAACTTTGAACACAGATCTCCCAAAACTTATTTTTCAGCTATAACATAATGGCAAAAGTAGCTTTCCCTACATTTTATTGCTGTTTTTTACCATATTCTTAACTCCAAAGCATTCTGAATTTAAAAACAATGGAAAAACCTACTTTTTATCCCAAATCAAGAGTGTTTTTTCCATTTCCAGTCATCTGGCTCAAAGTCTAGGAAGAGATGGGGCTTGGCCAATTAGTAGTTTAGGAGTTACCATATTAAAAGACATTACTGGCTCAATCATCACAGATCTTTACTGTTAAAATAATTACTGAAATATTCTATTGCTCTTTCTCTAAAGATTAATTGCCTGGAAGCAAAGACTCTTCACATATTTAAATAGATCTCCAGCACTACTACTTGCCCTCACATGGCCTTGTTTTCTAAATTAGATTCTTCAGTTAGAGAATAGGCTGTTCAAGAGCAGAAAAAAGAAAGTATTTTAAAGCTTTTCTTGGGGATGAAGAAGATCATTTAAGAGAGACAGACAGTTGTGAATACTGAGTAGCCTAAGAATTGAACTACTACAAAGCAAAATTTGCATCCCAGCAGAAGTGAATCCCAGTACAAACAGTCCTCAATAAAACCCAACTGTTAGAACAATCAGTCTTTTATTGGTCCATACAAAGTTGTGCTTACTAAAAAATAAGTTCTAGAAAGAAAGGAGCTGCTCTCCTGCTAGTTCAACTAGTGGTGAACGTTACATTAAGCTTTTGTGAAGCAGTTTCAGATAACTGCATCATGAATTCACTGTAGACAGATCCTACTGGTAACAAGAATATGTGCAGAAAATTAAGTCTTATTTATGAGATCAGATGTTCACTGTTTAATAAATATGTTCGTCATAATGGGAAACTATATGCTGTATCACTGACCAAAAAATTAAGCTTGGTTATATGCACATGCCTGGATTAGATGGCATTTTTCTCCTTGGCCCAATCCTACAGTATCAGCCACAAGAACAGGCTAAGGTCTCCACAGCGATGAAGTTTCTTTGGACACTGTTGGTCATGGAATTAATAAAAAGCTTATAAGAAGAGAGATAAATAATGAAAGGGTAGTCATGTTTGAACAGAGTTCTAAGCACGCTCACAAGTAACTATGAACTAGCAGATGGGATGGAAAAAGGGATCTTACTGCCTATCCAAACCAATGCATTATCTTCTGCAATCCAACCTTCGCAAACCTGACCAAAGAACAATTTTAGTGTCTCCACTCAAAGAACTCTCTCTTCTGCATGGATACAGCCCTGAAGGCCGACATACCCAACTCAGATGTGACACCTCATTCATGAGATTTCTAAGGGGCTTTTGTGCAACGGAAAGTTAACTCCAGTCAGGAAGGAGCAGCAGATGGAAGACAAAAGGGAGTCATATCATTTAATTAAGATTAGACAAATTTCACCACAAGGAACCTTGTGTTGCTTTATGTTAATTTTGTAACAGCTATGTTCTTCTGTCTCAATGTTATTTACTGATACACATCTCATACAAGCAGATTGTATCTCTCTCCTGAGGCAATCCTGGACTGCTAACAGGATTAACGTATGGAGTTGATATCCTAACTTCTCAACAGCATCTAAACTCTTTTGTGAAGAGCAGCATTACCCTTCTTGATTAAACTGAAAAGTTAACCTCAGTGATCAGAAAATTGAGCCCAATGTGAACAAATCTGATTTTCCATAAGCACTGCCTACACTGAGGGATTAAGTCTTTCTTGATCTTCTGGACCAGATTCTTAAGTATAACGTGCAAACTTGAAGGATAATGGAATTTCAGAAGACGTACAAGTAAATACATACTCTCGACACTTTAGGTACACGTTGGAAGAGAAAAGCTCTGACCATTACTAAAGTAAGGGCCACAGAGGTCACATTATATAAAGATAAATGTAAAATAAAGGGGTAAGACCCCTTGATTTTAGCAAATAATCTAGGGATAAAGCTAAAATGACTGCACTAAGAGCCAAGGTAAGTTCCTGATCCCTTGAATGGGGCAAATATCTTCTAAAGAGATGCAGGTACAGGTTTATCCTATTGGGAAATTTCCATTTCGAAACATATTCTTTATATCAGTTTTGACTTTCTGAGTAAGAACGTAGTACCTGGAAGGAAGATTTCTACTATTCACAGCCTTGATTACTGAGGACTGTAATTTACTTTAATGCTGGAAAGACTGAAGTATGGAAACTCAAGCGTTACTGATCATAGTAGTGCATCCGCATAGACAGAAACAGTGAAACACTGCAGACATATCAAAGATGAAGAACTGAAGCAGTCTTACAATCAAGACTTCCTGACATACAAAGAGAAAAAAAAAAAATCCTTCTTCTGTTCTGCAAAATGCATCTCCCATTATAAAACATCCCAGGACCTCAACAGCAAGAGAATATTTACTTGTCGAAAGCTCCTTACTAACTAGGTCTGGCCATAAGAGCTTATTTCAATGCTCTTAACTCAAGGCTTAAGATACAAGGTAAAGTGTATTAGTACAATCATCCAACAAGACAATAGTTCAGTTTCCACGAATTTCATGTGCCAATTATCCTCACAAGCTTTCTTTACATCAGCCTAAATGTATGATGAAAAAGTTGTGCCATCTGCTTTGTTTCATGGTGTAGTAAGTTGAAACTTCTTAACAAACAATAGCTATCATTTTAAAGCTTTCAATTTCCAAGGCAGTAGGCTTTTTTAAAAGCTGAAGTGGCCTAAGATCAATTAATGATGTGTTTAAGTTTTGGCCTATCCTAGAAGTCAGTATTCAGAAATAAAAACTTCAGAAATTCAGTATTCAGAAATAAAAACAATAGAATGCAAGTTTCTTGCTAATGTGATAGATTTGGGTTTTTACGCTCCTCTTTCCCAGAATGCACTACTGAGGTCTTGGCAAAAAGATTCTTATTGTTTCCATTCTCAAAACTTCTTCCACTAATTAAGCAATATTTCTTCTCTTTCCCATAACATTCATAAGCTGAAAGCTGTGAGAGAACAATGAGCACTTCAAAAATTGTGTTCCATCTTTGCTTTCAAAGAACTGAAAACTGTGAGAAAATTGGTGTTTATAGTTAACACTTTACACTACACAGGGTTTTTCATATGCTTCTCTCCTTTCTTACAATTACAGTGATTTAACAGTAACTGCTGCCAGTCTTACTCCTTTTGCCTCTTTTCTCATTCTAGCCTTCTCCATTATACCTGCATCATCATCTGGCATGATTATGAGCCAATACACAGAGGTGAACCACAGAAACAGTAATCTCCTTATTAGCTTCATCTTCTGAATCAGCTCACTGCAGGATTAGGTGCAGAAAAGTGCAGAAAAGCAGGAGCAGCTAATGAATGTAAACTTTGGTAGCAAGTACATCTAACTACTCGACTGGCTTAGTAAAAGTGTAAAACCACACTCCTTTGAACATAAAGCAACACCAGAGGACTTCAAAATTTCATACTTTGGAGCCACATGTAAAAGAAGAACTTGAATGCATGCTCTCAATTGAATGGTTTTAGCCCCAGGGTTTAGCTGGGTTTTAGCCCCAGCGTACTTAACTCTGCTTGATAAACCACCATGCTTCCAAAGTGTTTTTATGATCACCCCCCACCCTCATCTCATGTCTTCCACATCCTGTGCTGTTTCTTGGTAGGTGGAGCCACAACTTCAGCTATGGTGTAAATAAAGTAGAATTGAGATGAACAACATTTCTACTTCTACAGGAGGTCACAAGGTAGATAACTTGAATCATTACAGTTGCACCATTTCCACTGGCCAGCCTATAAACAATACAAATGTCTCGAGTTAAGATGAAATCGGTTGATTTTCCTACCTTTCATTGCAAAAGGAAAATATCTTGGTCATCTTGATTACAGAAGGGGAAAGGTGAAAGAAGAGATATAGGATACACAAGCAAACTGAAAAATATGTATCCTCCAAAAGCATTAGTGTTCATTTGACAGAACAACAACTAAAAATGTCATCTAATTTGTATCTACCAAGATTAAATTACAAGCACAGTACCCCTTTAACCTCACCTCATTATATCCTGTCAGGCCTTACTGTGAGCTTATTCCAAGTTTTATCAATACTCAGTGTATTTCAGGTAAGTCATCTTAAATAAAAAGATCACAGAAGTGTGTAATTTTAAATATCCTTTGTTATCCCAGTACTTTCATTTCACGGGCTTTCATCTGGTCTGTATTGTTAACAATATAGCAATATTTCAAGTTTGATTTTCAAGTTATGCACTAAATTACAGGACTCATTATGCAAGCTGAACATACATCATTCTAGATTCTAAATACTAAATTTAGGTTTTCTTCCATCCTAAAATGGCTTAGGTACCTCTGAGGTTTTTTTCACGGGAGGGAATGTTAAGATATGGCAAGACTGTAACTAGCCTATGGCATCAGAAACTAGTCTGAATTTGACACTTCCAAAATTATGTGCTTCTCTCCTTACTTCACTGACATCACAGCAGTAAAATCCCATTTTACTTTCTGACACAAAAATTCCTTCTGTACCCTCTGCTGCTTAGAATAACTTGTTATTAAATAAAATTACTTTGGAATTTTGTATTCAACGTTGTGCCTCCTGCAGCTTTGCAGAAATTTATTTCAAGTGGATATGGATAAAAGACTGCTTAAGGAACTGATAGGAAGCATGGAACCGATGAAGAGCATGAAACAGTATAAAACAGCACATGGTCAGAGATACAGGTTAAAAAACACAAAAATAAATGTGGGGCTATATGGTGAAAGAGGAAAATAAGCAAAAGAAGCACTGGAAAAGAAATTTGTTCCCCTCTAGTTCACAGAAAGCAATCATAATCTGCACAGCAGTAGCAGGCAAAAAGAGTGGAGTTTCAAACAATATGGGGCTTAAACTCCTAAATTCCTCAAATCAAATGTCAATCAAATGTTTTTTCCCAGTAACATCAGGTTGTCAGTGCCTGTACACTCAGGGTTGCCCACTGCTTCATGTGGAGACCAGCTGGCTGCAAGTCAGCACTTACACTAACCATCAAGAGGCCTGCCTTTTAAAGAACTTGTCTCTATTTGTTCAGGAAGGGGAGAAGAGCAAGACAAAAATCTGCATAATAATAAAGATGATCAACTATCAACATACATTTGAATTGCTACTTTGATTAGGACATGAGACTATTCAGGCAAGTAGGAGAAAAGGAGAAAATCTGTGTAGCTCTTGCTCTCAGACTAAGAATTTTACAAGGCCACCCCCTTCTGCTCTCTCTCCTTACACACAAATTTCAACTGCAACCCTGCAAATTAATCAGTCATTAAGACAGATTTAACAAGATTACGAGAAGAGCTGTTACATATTCTGAAGTGTCTGTCCCTTTACTGTAGATAAGCATATACCTTACACCTGCAAACTTAACTTTAAAAAAAGTGCAACATTTATCTGGACAAGGTAAGTCATATACTCTATCACTTCTCTCTGTGACTATGGAATTACAATGGCTCCAGCTAATAAGCTAAAATTCACGGTCTTCAGATAATAAGAAAGAAAGTGAGGTGGTGATAACTTGATTAAGCATGTTGAGTTCAAGCCATAATTACTGCAAAGCAAGTAGGAGTTCCAAAATCAGTGTGGATCTTGTAAGCATTCAGCAGAACTGGAAGAATAATGATTCTTAGTCTTATTAGTCATATTCACATATAACTCTCAGAATACACAGTACTTGATATAGTGAAAAGACACATTCCCAGAACACTGAAGGTACTGCTCAGCACATTCATTAGCTGATGGGGCAGAATGGTGGGGAAATCAAGCACTGACATTCTGACAATAGGTTTCTATGAAGCCTGACCTGCAAGGTTTACAGGTAAAATTTCAAGAACAGTCTGAAAGAAGATACTGTAAATGCTAAAAGTTTAAAAAGAGGCAAGGATTGTGCCATCCCCAAAGCTAGACTATAGGGGTACCTTGTTCACTGAAACTTCAACTACCTTGGCACTACTACGTAATCTTGAGAACTCAGAACTCTTCACAAAATCATTTTGTCATACAAGCCCACACAACATTATCACCAGAAACATTGAGATAAAGTGCATGAAATTTGTTAGATCCAAACTTTTAACAGACAACTTGGAGATTCTGTGCTGCACTGGATATGAGATTACATATCTATTGGGTAAGGGAAAAGAGATTTAAATTTTCCTATTAGCCATGACATCTGTTACTGATATGCAGGTATCACTGTCACATAAAATGTTAAGCTTTATTTGGCATAACAGCATCAAAACTTCAGAGTATACTTAGCACTAGGAATCAAAACAGACCAAAATAAGACATACCTAGGATTATTTTTTACTTGGCAGAGACTGTTCATCAGGCAGTAGATATTCTCCAGCATAACTCTACAACTTCCTGACCTAACAGAAAGCATTTTTCTACAATGCTTAAGCAGCAAGAAATCCAGGTCACCAGAATGCAGGTCCAGAACGAAAAAAAAAAAAACGCATTTTCATGAGGAATTTGGTCACTGATTAGGCTGTGAGACTGACATCTGCAACTAGCCAGAACAAGTAGAGAGCTGGGGGCAAACATCCTTCTTTTCACTTGGTTGCAGATTCTCATAACACTCACCTAATTGAGTATGAAGGGGAGATTTCCTAATGCCAGAGGCTTGTTTTCTGTTATGGAACAGTTTAACTCTTGCTCCCACAGAGTAAACACTCACACACTTTGCACTGTCCTTGATGGCAAAGTCATTTATAAAGCATCTTCCATTATTCAATTAAACATTTGTTGGATCATGTGGGAATGCATAGTATTTTACAACTTACCTGTTTGCAAGAGTAAATAAAGAACATACATTGCCTTTTTGTCAGGGCAGCACAGGGTATTTTAAATACCTGCAGACCAGAAGGCTTCATTGAGAGAAGATTTACTACATAGACCAGTTTGATAATAAACAGAATCCAGAAAAATGTATGAACAGTTTAATAAGTTTTGGTGATCAGAGTCCTTGTTTTTCTCATGTGTTCCTCGGTTTGCTCCTTATCACTAATATTTACATTCTTCATAGAGCTGAGGTAACAAGGCAGGAATTTTAACATTCGGTATTTTGTAAAGAACTACATTAGAAGTACTGGTGAGCGAGTCTGCATTGACATGTACAGTAAGACAACCACATAAACGGAACAGCTCTCTCATTAGTAATAACAACGGTATCAGAAGACAGGTTTCTTTTCCATGAGGTTTTTGATCCAAAATTTACTGGTCCTTTGAAAAGCTGTTTTTTGTGACCAAGATTGACTAGGACACATGAAAGACAGCACAACTAGAATTTCATTAGCCAGATAGTGGTAGCATAAGGCACTTTGTAAATAGCTTTGCTGCCTTGGAAAATCCATAAAATTATACTTTTTGTTCAGATTATGATTTGGTCTCATTAGATGTGCACACTGGGCTGTGTAGCAAGCTAGTTCTAGATGTGAAAATTCTTCCTGAATTTCAGGTGGTTTGCTGAGAAAAAGCACATAAATCTAAAATATACAGGGAAAGAGAAGGCTGTCCTTGAAGAAGGTACTTGTCTTGTTCCCAAGTACACAGGTTCTCATCTTCAAAAGGTTGCCATAGTCCCTGAAGAAAGGAAAGGAGTAGCAGAAATGCAAAGAACTCAGGGTAGTAAGTGTAAGCTCTCATATCCCTACACATCCATTTTTCAGAGTGTATACAGGTGTTGAAAGGCTGACTTCTAAATGCCAGCTCTGGTTTATGCCAATCCAGTCTCCAGAAAAACCTGCTCCTTGTTCTATTCCGAGACCTGTTCTCCCGCTGCTGGAATAAATCTATAACCATTGCTGTATCTGAAGGGCCCATAAGTCCAAGACATCAGAAGCCTTGTCTATTCAGCTGCTGAATCAATTATAAGATTGTAAGGCAAAACCTGTACTGCTGTCAGAACTTCAAGAAAACAAATCTGTTTAAAAACCACACAGCATGCTATATTACAACCAACTATTACACCAAAGGGCTTAATAAAAATTCTAGGATCCCTATGAGCAATACTGCACTGCTTTGATAACTCCTGCACACTCAATACATACTGCCAGTATTGTTTCCAGGACATGTTGACAAATATATGCAAGGTCTCCAGACTTACTGCCAGTGTACAGTGATGTGATGACTTCAGAACACAACTCCTTTTCTGCTAGCATGGATGGCTGGAGAGGGGCAGTATGATAACTAATGTCACAAGTTTCCAAGTCTGTTTCCTCAAAAAGGTCCAGATGCAGCTGATCACTATTACCAGTGAGACTTCAGCAGTAAATGGAAAAGCAAATGGAAAAGCAAATACACTATCTAGTCCCTCTAATTTAACAGCTAATATCTTACAGCTGATAAATAGCAAAAGATATTCTGCAGTCACGCAAAATACACCTCCAGAAACAGTGTCTTAATGTAGACTTGAAGTTTTATAATGACATAGGGATGAATATCTTGCTATTAAAATAAAATTTAATTTTTGGGAACAGACCAGCAAATTGTCACTCTCAGGTCTCCTTGTTTCCTACATTTTCTTTGTAATCTGTACCTTGCTTACAGTCTTCCAGTATCAGAGAAGTTTAGGTGATTTAACTTCAAATAAATACCGAATCCTTCCTGAAGAACGACCCTTCCACAAGATCAGAGGAAACACTACATATAACTCTAAAGTGATGAGATACATCATATTCATATTCCCTTCTCCTGAAGCTGATACGAAAGCTCATACCTATTTGTACTGCACCAGAAGTTTTGGCACAAATACCAAGTTGTCACATATGCTAGAGGTTCCTCTGCTGCAACCTGGGCATAGCATTATGCCAGATCATGGCACAGATCGCCTGACTACAGCAGAATAGACTTCTCTTCCTCAATCAGGTGCAGCTCAGGACTGCTCAACCAGAACTTGCTCCTCCTCAAATGCCCAAGTCTGAGTAGGATGAACTCATCAGTTATTTGCCAGAAACATGCCATTCCATTCCAAATTAAGATAACATGCTATCGGTCTATTAAGGACATAATGCCAATATATGACCAGGCCTTAAACTAGAGACTGTCACAAGGACAAGGATATAATGTCTTTTATTTTGTTAAAAAAGGTAGCATTTCCTTTTACTTTGTGGATGCCCAAGCAGATTTCAGGTCTGTCTTGTTGAGTGCTTCCTTTTTACTTTTTGTTAATTTGTCTGGCATCAGGCAATGAAGTTCCATCTTCTATCAGGCAAAACGGGACTAAAGGGAGTTCATAAACACTCACCACCCATTATGTTGGGAGTGCACAACATTAGGCCAATATTTGCATTTTCTTATAAAATTTATTACAGCAAAACCTTGCCTACCGACTTCCTTAAACCAGGAACATGGCTAGCAGTATCACTGGCAAGCATCATGCTGTTCTTTTTCCAATGGTCAGATGGTGCAGCCAAAGCATTTGCCATATTTACTGAAGTGGTATGAAAAGACAACTCAATATCAAAAAATCAGTAGTATAAAATAACTTTAGAAAGTAACCAGAACCTATAAAGACAGTGCTTGTCTCTTAAAAGTTATTGAAATTTTATTGAATACAATTCCCAACTTTTAATTCCATATTTGACTAGTTTTTGAAACAGTCAAGAAACAGGTATTTGGACCTCTCTTGGCATCATCCAGTTATTCACTGTTGTAGTTGACTGCATATTACATCCTGTTCTAGCAATGTCTCTACCTATGACTGAATGCTTCAGTAGGATTTACAGCGAGAACCTCACGCCTTGCAATGCTGTGCTTTATAATCTGCACTGCCTAATTCTGCAATGATTTAACTTCATACTGAAAAAAAACCATCTTACAGAATGTTAAGAGTCTGGGAACATACCTCAAGAGACTGCAGCCTCCTCTTCCAGGAAGTTACAATAAAGCCCGGCAATTACTTTCAAATAAGGAAGCTGACAAGACTTTACCTGAGTGCTCTGTTACCATTAAAACATGAACTGACTGCTTGGCTAAAAATAGTAAGGAATGTTATTCACCTTCACAGCACAATATGAAGTTCATGTTCAATTTTGGGTGTGGGGAAAAAGGATCAGAATTCGATAGTGGAAGATTTTGCTTAATAGGAGGATTTACGAAGACATATTTCTACTCTTCTACTTAATTAGCAACTGTTAAATTGGGTTGTTATATTTCATTACATCTAAATACTACCACAAAGGGTACCAAAGATTTAGGATGGATATAAGACCCGTTAAATTTAATGGAAAAAATATTTGATTTCAGTAATTTTTCTGAGCAGGGGACATTATTGATTTGCTGTAGCAGCCTAGGGACAGTACCACATTACGTGCTGTTGTATCAATTAAGGCTTTGAAGCATACGATCAACTCTGCTTCTTATGAGTTTAACCCATTAAAAGAAAAAGCTTACAATGTCACTGCCGGAGAGGGATGATACAGAAGATGCAGATGAGCCCGAGGATAACTGTTGTGTGCTGCCCAATGACAAAGTCAAGTGTTGATTGTAAGGTGGTTCAGAGTCCCTGTTCTGTTGCTGTTCTCCATTGCAGAGAGCTATCTGGTCTCTTATTTTCAACCTATTATCTGTTAAGAGAAAACATAACTATCATTTAAGAGCACAGAATACAAACATAAAGGCCTTGAAGTCTAAGAAGAACTGCAGTTTAACAAGCTAATTGAAAAACAGGCTCAGAGAAAACTAGTCTTGGGTTAGAAAGTTACAAGTTCCTTTTATTTTTTCCTATATATCTGAATGATTAATTTCAAGGCATGAGTATTTTGATTACATCAAATTCAAGAAAAAATTTTAAGTTGGTTTCCTGCTATACCTACCAAGTTCAGGTGATAAATTAATTTTGCTCCCCCACTTCTTTTTAATCCAGGCCCTGTAGTCAATCACTTCTTGGGTCACTTTGATGATTCTACCTAATGTGCTAAAAAAATTTTTCAATTAAGTATTAAACAAAGACTGTTGGTTATATATTTGCAAGCATTGTAACAAGCAACCAAATTATGCTAAAAGTCAGACACCCCTAACCAAAGAATCCTCTAGAACTTTCATATTTTTAGTGCACAATTTAATCCACTGAATCACCACATTTTTTATATTAGTATATTATTTTTCTTCTACTATTCCAACATGCAAGCACTGATAAGTAAGAATTTTACTCTGTATTTCTAAACGGAGTGCATCTTAATTATCAAGAATGTACATGCTGATACCAGTGTACTTGATAAAAGCAATTTATGGATCTTGCATTTCTCCATACAGAAATCTGTATTACAACGCAGAATTATTTCAACAGAATCTGGATTACAACAGGTATGGGATGCACTGAAGACACCAACATCCCAGCACTGTAATTGACTGTCTGGAGACAGATGCCTTCATTAATCCTTGCTTACAGATTTACAAGACCACTTAAAAGGTGTTAAGGTCCCCACAATTATAAAGGAAGTACCATGGATCATGAGGTAGTGGAAACAAGAGACTGGCTGCAAAACTGGAACGAGTGAGAATTTTAAAAAATTTGTAACAGTAGGAGGCTCAAAGGAAATGCATACCTGGTCCTGCTGAACAGTGACTAATTATCAAAATAGAGCTTTCCCAACATGCTTTCCCAACATTCAGCTATTTGAATTGTACTTCTTGAGCAGGTGCTGTCTTCTTGTCTGAGAGCTAAGTTTTCAAGCTTTCCTTTCATCAGAGACTGAAACACTAACTATAAGCTCCACGCTCCAGATCCACAAAGAAATTACTATCGTACAGAAAGGGACTGTGAAAAGTTATCACTTTGGAGAAGGTGATGTTATTTTAGTTTTGAAAATCTTCGATGGTTACATTGAAGTCTATTTTGTATTTCACATCATAAAGGTACATTCTCTCTGTACTGGAGTTTTTTTTTGGTTTAGGTCTATAATGGGAAGGCAGCACATACAAAGCCTTAACGTACCCAGACTACCTTTATTAGGTCTTTTCATAGCAATGCTTTAAAAAGTATCACTAACTCTCCTGCTGTCATAGGGATTACTATTTCATGCAATACCAAATACCACATGTTCCATGTTAGTATTCCAACTTTAAAGACATGTCACTGTTAGTACTAAAAAAAGTCAGTCCAGCATTTTAAGGAACCATTGAACCAAATAACATCATCTAAGTTACAAGTCCAATAGCTGCAGATGGGCCACCAGGACAGAATGCATGTCATCCACCATTCTACTTATGTAATGTAAATAAAATGATGCACGATGGAAAGCAAAATCTTGAATTTTACATGCAGAATTAAAAGTGTGATTGTCACCACTCAGCCATTAGAGATCTGGGTTATAATAGGTAATTCTTTGGGAACCACAGTTCAATAGCTAAGCAGAACACATTAGGAAAAGGACGAATAAAACAGAGGATTACATTTTGTTAATGTATACTCCCATGATGTAACAGCATTTTAAATACTCAATGCAGTTCTAGTTTCTCAATCTCAAAAAGGAAGTTGAGCAAGAGGAGACAGAATGAACACAGGGATGTCCAAAACTGAGAAAATCAGCTGTGGCCCTAAAGCTGTAGTTCCCAAGACAGCAATGTCAGCATGGGACTCAAACACAGACCTGCTGGGTCTCTTCAGCACCAGAATAGGGAAGGAAATCTTGCAGTTAAAAAATTTCATCTGAGAATGCCTTCAGAAAGAGTTGAGCCTTTACTCCAGGACAACCTATAAATTTCACAACTAAAACCAGCTGTGGTCTTAGAACCAGAAAATGAAAAGGGACCAAATAACACAAGCTCTTACGGATAAGGAGTTTGCCAAGCCTGAAGCTTCTTGGAGTACTTTCCCAGAAGCAAATCAAAGCCTGAAGCTTCTTGGAGTACTTTCCCAGAAGCAAAATCAAGAGTCATGACTTCATAAACAACAAGGAAAATGAACAATACAGGCTGGTATTTTTATCAGACTTGGTGACTGATACACCAAAACCCCTGCTATCAAATAGATAAAATGGGTAAAACTACTGCTACACCAACAATTGTGTCAGAATTGCACATAGAGAACTAGGGAATATGTTCTCTCACCAGTTCCTTTCAAAGAGCACAGAGATCAAACCCCTAAACTCTAATTTTTTGTAGAAAAAAGGAAATTCACTAAGTTATAAGGTCAGGGGATCAAAGAGACAGATCCATGCTACATTGCTTGTACAGCAAAATTAAAAACATTCATTATGAGACATCAGAAACTGAAAAGTGACTGGGCTATACTGTCATATACTTAATGTAACAGCAAAGAGGAAGCAAGTGTGATCAAACTAGACATTGATCTCAAAGAATACTATTTCCTATGTATGGGACTTGAGCATATCCACAGGCTCAAAGAACAATTTTTTTAAATAAGCATTTAAAAGTTATGCTTAGATCTGTTTTCACCACTGAAAGTGCTTAGGAACAAAAAACCCTATTAATCTACCCTGCCTTTATTACAAGAAAACTTCACACTTTCGAGGCTTTTTATTTGACTAAGACCAGAATTTCTATAGATATACAAGACACACACGATTCTTCAAAGATGCTTGGATGGAAGACATGGAAAAACTGGTTAAAAAACTTAGAGAGCTCTCCTGTGAAAGATGCCCCTTTAAGGTTTTTCCCTTAATATTATTATCACATAGCAAAACCAGGAATAAGCTAGTTACATGTCTAGTTTATTTTATAATAAGAACTTAGAAGTTTCTCTTTTTACACACTGCAAGACCTCAGTTCACAGGGACACTTTCTAGCTGTCATTACAGCACAACTACTGTGCAAATCAATCTTAAGATCACTCTTAAAAGGTTCAGACTGATAACATCAGATTCAGTAAAACCAAATATGTAAAGCTCCACATGAATGAGGTCAGTAGCAGAGCATGAAAAAACATCAAGTCTGTGAGAGAACAGTCAAAATAAGTGAAATATCCCTAGGGTATTAAAAGTGTAATATAATCTAAAAGCAAACTAAGGAGCACCTTCGAAGGATCTGGCTTGAGTGTGAGGATTAAAAAACACCCTCAAACCTTTATCCTGACAAATACTCTGCATAGGAGAAGCTCGTATTGCTGATACCCTTTAAGAGAAAGCAAGCATTCTAGTGACACCACCACCATTCATTCATTCAAGACGTGAAGCAAAGGAAGAGCTATTTCAGATAGCACATTTCTCCTCTCTGTGTCAGCAGATCTAGCAGGTAAATTTAACATTCCTTTTGACAGCTACCAGAACTATTTTGGCCAACCAGTGGCAATTCAAATCTAACATATAGACCTGTCAGCAGTTAGATCAGTTGAACTGGAAAAGAGACCAAACAACTTTCCAAGCACAGAGATGGAAAGATCACTTTCTATATGGCTCAGACTACAGTTGTTTTGAAGACTATCACCTGTAAATGACAACTCATCAACCACCAGCCTGTTGGCATGACTGTCCCTTTCCCTCATCCACCTGCACCATTTCTGGCACCATTACAGAAGACTTCCAAAGTCTTACTTATACTGAAGAACATATGAGAGCAGAACCAAGTCTTACATCCTCATTTGCTTCCCAAATGTGACTACACAGCTGTTTAGAGATGCAGTCTGAGCATACACTCCTATCTGGACTATGCAACAGACTACCGTGTCAGCCAACATCCTTATCTGCAGAAAATTCATATTAACTAAGGATGCATCTTTGTCACATCCAGATTAGCATAATATATGGCTGTGAAATGGCTCTTGACCCAAATGTGAACTCCTCCTGCTTCTCTTGCTTCTGATCTGTCCATCATCAGTCACATGGTGGATCAACTTCCTGACATGACAGAAATGTTGAGATATTTGTTCTCAGTCAGACCACAGAGTCAATCTGACTCATCTTCTGACTACAGGATTGCTAGAGCTGATCCAAGGCAAGATTCAGACTGAGAAGAAAGGAAAAGGACAGTTGATAGGAGTAGCTAGGTTAGACAAAGTATAATGTGAAATTACACCTTAATATAGAGGCCATGGACAGGATAGTAACACATAGTCCACTATTTCAAAGAAAATGAATCAATAAGGGAGAGCTTGTTGCCAATATCTGCAAATATCCTGCAGTTTATCAAGAAACAGAATAAAACTGGAAAAATGGTCAGACTCGAAATGGTGTATCCAAAGAAGGGCAAGGAAGCTGATCAAGGGGGTGGACTGTAAGTCTTAAGAGAAACAGCTGAGAGAACTGGGGTTGCTTAGCCCCAAGAAAAGAAGACTCAGGGTGGACCTTACTACTCTCTACAATTACCTGAAAACAGGTTGCAGCCAGGTAGGGGTCAGTCTCTTCTCCCAGGTAACAAGTGACAGAACAAGAGGAAATGGCCTCAAGCTGCACCAGGGGAGGTTTAGATTGCATATTAGGAAAAATTTCACCAAAAGGATCGTCAAGCACTGGAACAGGCTGTCCAGGGAAGTGATGGACTTACCATCCTTGGATGTATTTAAAAGTCATGTAAATACGGCACTGAGGGACATGGTTTAGTGGTGAATGCAGTGGTAGCTGGGCCAATGGCTGAACCTGATGATCTTGGAGGTCTTTTCCAACATAAATGATTCTATGAAAACATCACTCCTCAGACTAAAGAAGTCAGCTCACTTAAAATGACACACTCTTCTCTAGAGACAGGCTATGGGCAAAGACCATAGTATGTGCTTCAAACAGCTTAGTAACACCAATGCTTAAGCATGAGATAATCTGTCCATAACTATATTTTAAAACTAGACTCATGTCTCTGTGGCCCTAAATACTAAGAAAGTGATCATGATTTTCAGTCATCTTGGCTGAAGTTAGAACACTAAACTTTACCTTGCATACAAGTTGTACAGATTCAAAATGGATCAGTCTCCTCATTTTCCTACTAGGAAACTCCTTTTTCCAAGATGACAGGAAGCTGTTTGCTCTAATAAAAAAATCAACCAAACTGTCTATCAAACTCTCCTGAGCTGTTCTTCAAAGGGGATGGGTGAGACTGACTGGGGACAAAATAGCTTTAAGGTAATTTCTGTAGCTGTAAGAATTACTTCAGGATTACAGCTGATTACTGTTTCCACTTGGAAGAAAGCTTTTCCATGACAGAAGGTACCTTTCAACCCCCACTACACCTCAGACGTATTTGGAAGCTTGAATGAAAATGGTGGCAAGTCATTTGAATCTATTCCCTATTATTCTGTGGGACTTGTTACTACAGAACATGGCAAAGAGAAAGGTCTAGGTCGAAGGACTAAAAGCTGACTTTTTTTTCCCCACTGGGAATATCAGAAGCAGCAGCTGGCTAGAGAGCCTCAAATTAACTCAGACATTCGGTCATTTGAATTAGGCTGACCCTGGAAAAGAGCCATAACAGTCACCAAGAAAGATTTGAAATCTACTGAGACTGCCATCTACACAATTGAATTCTGTACACAGAAACCTTCCCTGGAAAGAGGTGATATGAATTCGAACCCACCAGACAGTTCAAGAACAAGTCATTCCACTTCAGGAAAAGTTAGCCCCAATTAGGACAAAACTGAATAAACTCAAGTCAGCCTGGGCAGTTCAGCCTCGTGCAAGTTCTATTCTTTCAAGTACTCTTCATTTAGTCTCAATCCTTCTAGTAGGATATCACATCATTGGTCTTAAAGGGAGACCACTGTTTATAGTTATATTATGGTTCAGTCTACCACCAACAAGCCTAGAAAAGGGAAAAAAATTATCAGATTAAAGGGCTCCTGGATGGCTAGGTTTTAGGTCAGGCCACCAGAAAAGTCTTGATACAGAGCACAGACCACTCTGTCTCACAGGTGGAAGAGGGATCCGAAACACACCTGGATTACCCAAGTACATCAGGTTTAACTACGAACCTCAGTTCCAAACGTGGACTGTTGAGATTCCACAACAAAACGTGGTACTAAACAGCTCATCATCCACCTACAGGTCCATTGGCACTGACAAGACTGGTTCTGGGGGAACTATTTGTATACACGACTTTATTGAATGCTGTTCCTCTCGTGACACCTCTGACAGAAAGGCAAGCCACTGGCATGACAGGTTCTGAAATTCAGACATCACTGGCACAGACAGCCCAGAACATGCAGACAGGTCAGACACATGACACCTGAACACTGCTGCTTGGGACTGTTTCACGGGTTTGAAGTTATGCCAAAATCCAAACATTTTCCCTAATATAGTGAGAAGTGCAAGTAGATGTGAAGTGCACGTATTGATGACACCTGAAGCTTCTATTAAATGCACTGCAAATATACTTTTTGATGTCTGTAATAAATACAGATACCTTACAACAGAATGACATTATCCTTCAGAGAAACACAGAGAAGTTAATGGAGGCCAGGACCTAAGACACAAGCAAAACTTCAGGAATCCCTAAGTTGTTCTATACTTGGGTAAGAACAAAGTTTCATTCAGTACCAAGAATTGCCAGACAATACACATTTAACAGACAGGCCTTTAATCTACCTTAAAACAGCAGTCTCAAATGTCAGTGCATAACACTCTGTACCACTCCCTCTGTACCTCCATCACAGTTCAGTCTCAACCTTTGTGAATTTAATACCACTGAAAACCTAGAGGATTCACAGGCACTATTAAAGTACTGCCTGTTTTAAACCCACCAGTGAAAGACACCATTCACTTTGATGTAAACTTAGTACAGAGAAACTATTTCAACTTCCAATGACACTAACGCTGGAAGTTCATATCATGACTAGAGTTGGTAGCCATATCAAGATAGTTTACATGACTTTTTACAGCCACCCCTCCCCGTGATTAGCTGGGGAGCTCAAAGCCATTGGGATTCTATGGAAGTCTTAGGGAAGACATACTTTGATCTAGCCCAAATTTATACTGAGAGTTAGAATAACATATACTAGAGCAAACACATGAATGGAAATGCAACATGGCTGCCAGACCTTCTTTTTCTTTCTCCTCCCCTTTCAAAAAACAGAGAAATTGCAAAGGTGAGAGCTGAGAAAGTACTGGTTGTACAGTGTTTCTATGAAAGACACTAAGAACTGCATTAAAAATGGCATGTCTACAAGTATGCTACTTTTAATGGCAGTCATGAAATTATGGTCAAACTGAACTGATTCTTTCAATATTTTTAATAATTTTTTAATATAATACTTTTAATTCTTCTTTTAATTCTTAAATACATATCAGGTGTTTTAAAACAGCTTATGGGGTCAGTATTAAAGAACTAGGGAAAATCTTAGCCTTGTTGTCTAATTTTCTGTCCAAACAGGCAATTTGATCACACACATTTCTTTCTGCCATATTACAGACATACATCATACCAAACATTAAAGAAGCAAACCTTCCCTTGAAATACTTCAGGCAGAACGTTTGAGGAAACACCAATTATCTTCTGGCTCCCTTCCACAATAACAGAATCTCACATTGGACTCATCCTGGGTTTTATCATATTCTCTTCATTTCAACGCTGCACACTGAGGCATTGCACTCACATATCCCTGGGCAGCTTAAATTTTTGTGCAGATTTCAATACAGCAACATTTAAACAATAAATAACATTATTCCTTTTATTGATCTAGACCCAAACATTCCTAATTGATTACACAGACAAATGGATATTTAAAAAGTGAACTAATTACCTCTCAGAATCTCTATTTGGATATGATCTTGCAAGTGGTGATACTGCATGGCTAAGAACAATGTAGGCATAATCAAAAACTTGTTTCACTTGCATGGCACCGTAAGAACTTCTGCCAACGTCGTTTCCTGAAATAATGTGACAGTCATCAGATCATCTTTTTTCAATATCAGTAACCAAAAAATTATTCATACTTAAAGCTCAGAAGCCTTAACAATACAGCCTAATTCTGTTCAAGCTGTTTATCCCATCCTAATCACATCAGGAAGGCACACATCAAGTGTGCCTATCTCAACAGAAGTTAACCTTAGGAATGACACTTAACATTATGCATTCAATTTACCACTTTTAAAATACTCGCGCACCAGCACCTGAAAGAAACGGAGCGCAGAGATCAGCTTAAAGCTCTTATAGCTGTTTTTCAAGAGTGAACCTACCAAGCCCAAAGCATCATGTCTCACTTACCAGCAGAGTTTCTGTAGGGCAAATTCAGCTTAAAATGACACTTGTGCAGCCGCATTGTCTTCAACTGGGTCAGATATATGCACATCAACCCCTATTTCACCTTATCAAAACTAGACATTAATAGACCAACTCATACATACTATTTATCTCCACAGGATAAACCAGTTGGTCAAAATCTACCACAGAGGATTCCAGAAGTTTGTACAGCATTGTTTTTTGATCAAGTTACTGGCACTCTCAACTGCTCTTCTTTAGGCATGAGTAACATTTTAACCAGAATTCCTTCCAAATCCAGTGTCATGTGAGGAACTGCAGAAGCTAAGAACATGGTACAGTTTCTATATCACTGAAAATGTACAAAAATTGGTCTCCCATTTGATACCTTTGACTTTTGCTATTAATAGCATGAAACATGTGAGGGGTTTTGTAGATATATTTGGTACCAGACACCAAAAGTTCACTGTCAGCATTCAACTTAAGAAACACAAATAAAACTTCCTTCAAATTGCATAAAATACAGACTAGGTCTTGAGTAGGTAGAAAACTTACAGTGAAAGCTTCCCTCCTTCAAAATGATGTGTGAAATGCTGTGAGAACACTGGAGAGGGATAAACCACTGAGCATGATTCTTTAAAGCTTGAAAATCAGATCAGGGCCCATAATTAAAAGAAATTAATGAAAAATGGCATTTTGAAAATTGATGGGTAAAGGACAGAATCTATCCTTTGGAGGACTGAATCTGACTTCAGAGGAATTCTTCATTCCCCTAAGCATTTTGTCCAGCAAGCCATTATAGACAAACATGCCGAGATCTGTCATACAAGGGGGAAAAATAAAACAACCTTCACTTGACTACTTGGCAACACATTTTAATCCTTCAAGATTCTACAGCCATAATGCCACTCTAACAGAAAAGCATAATCAGTGAAAACAGACTGAGAGCAAGAGCATTTTGGGAAAACAGAACTTTTCCAGTAATTTACATGGTCAAATAAAAACTAAACAAGGAATACTTCCTGAAGTATATAAAAATACTTTACTGAAGTAACTGTCTTGTTCTGAACGCACTGCTGCAGTATGCAGCAGCTACTAGGCTCAAAATTACAGAAGCCTCTTTAAATGATTTATTTACTATTGGACTCTATTCTGAAGTAGAAGCAGAGATCAATGTAGGCTTAGGGCAGTGAATCTAGGAGAAGACATAGGAGTATTCTTCACAGATGACTTCACAAATGACTTAGTCCAAAGGCAGCTGAGAGAAGTGACCGAGGTATTTCAGTGGTAAAGAAATCAGAGCAGAAAAATGTTAATTCTACTAGAAAAGTAATGATTAATTCAGTATAGGTTTTTCAGCAGCAGGACACTTGTGTCCAGCAGCAGTTACCACATAATGGCACTGTTGTGCCAGCAAGAGAAATCATAAGCCTTCCCTAATCCACTTACAGCAAACTCAGGCAGTTCAGTTTAAATCAACAAAGTTGTGTTTGAGTGACAATTGAAGCAGATTTGAGAACAGAGGCAGAATAGCTCATGCCTAGGTTCCTGGACTGCCTCCCTCTGCACCTGTAATTAGTTCATAAAGTGTCTGAATAAACCAGTTTTAATCAATTACACAGTCTGCAGAGCTTCTGATTTACACTGCAGCTGGAGCTACTGTGAACTGCACCAGTCAACTCTGTATAGAGATGGCCCTACCTAATCAAGAAAGCAGCATATTAATGAAGCCAAAAGATTGCATATTTGCATTTGCTGTCCTGAATAGATTTTCCTCAGAGATCACTCTCATTAGAGGATCATGCCTTACACAACTGAGCATCCTTCTTTTGTCACAATCTGGACTGATCAGTTAAAACTTGTAACCCAAATGCTCTCACTTTTTTAAAAAAACATACATATTTCAATACTCAGATGTACATTAGCAGATAACAATGGTGTGTGATTTCATGTATAATTCAATCCTTATTCTTTCTAACAAAGCCTTCATCCCTAAAGGAGCATGTCCAAAGTTTCTACCACTTGCTATCAGTATCCTTTATCTGAAGCAGTTTTAAGAATACAGCCCAGAAAAGGTAAAGGTAACTAAAACTAAAGCAGACCCATTTATGTTAAGCTATTATCTAGTAAACACCTTTTTGCAAGTTTCAGAATTAAAGAGGTTCTTTCAGATGCTAAGTTCAATGTATTTGTGTATTTTTATAAACATGTTTTATACACACACATATATATTTGCAGGTTCTAATGACAAATAGGAGATACTGAAAAGCTGCAATAAGTAATTCTGGGCAGCCACTAAGGCTAGAAGAGACAATCCCATCAACAATTGTTGCCAATTTAGTTACTTCCTGTACTTGTAACCTATCGAGATGTAGAAACAAGCAACATGAAGCATAAGTCCTTCAAGTTAAAGAGTCTCTTTCCAAACAAAACACATTGAATTTAAGGTTTAGAGCTTTCATTAGAGCCCACAGCAATTCAGAATGAAGAAAAAGGGATGGGAGGGAAAGGAGCAGTAGAGGCGGAACTCCCAAGTTTTAAACTCTAATGTGTTAAAGGGCAGCAATTTAATTACTCTAGCCACTGACAATCTGAAACAAGATCAAAATCATTCCTGTTCTGAACATCAGAAATGACTGAAGGACCTTGATAATCACCTGATTCCTAAAGGCATAAAATAATAAGTCTCCCTAAAAGTCTGCTGCATAAGTGCCAAGCTTGTTTTACAACCACAGATTAAAAGTTTGTCACCTGCAATCAGAGTTATGTCTTCCAAGACAGCATGCTGCTAGAACACCACCACACAAACCTTTTCTAAGATGGTATCATCTACTCTGCTCCAACATATTCCTGTGAATAGACTTCTGAGTGCCTGGCTTTGCAACTCTCCTAAATAAATCCTTTTACCTTTTATACATCAAAAAATAGGACAATTGCTTTGAGAAATGGAAGTGGTGCAGCTACAGGATGTTTACAGAAACTCCCTCCTTTTGGAGTATGTTAAGGGTGAGGTAATGAGATTTTCATCTCATTACCCTATCCTAGGACACTAACTCAAGATGAGAGATGTTACATGATTTAAAAAGGTCAAGTATACACAACTACTTCAAAATGCATCACCAGTAGATTAGTCTGATAACTCAAATCCATACTACAACACTTCCCACTTTAAGTGTGGATTCCTGAAATCTTTCTTGGAATCTTGTTTCTCAAATCACAGAAGTTATCATTTTCTGGCACACAATAATAAATCTTTGAAAATCCCAGAGGAAACCCTACAGCACCCAGAAGAATCCAAGCAAAACCCATTACGACCAAAACAGCAACACAACAGTTTGATGCCTGTTCCTTCTAAACCCAGGAACTAACAGAAGGTACTGAGTAGGTAGAACTGAAGTATCATAACCTTCTGATAACACCTTACATCTGTTAGCCAAACATCACCATTTCAAACTGAAGAAAACACAGTTCCTCCAACTTAAAGGAACTAATCCCACTAAACGTGTTCCTGTCCCCTGCAAGATTACTCAAAGTTATTCTTATGAGTTATACCCTTCAGTATCCCATTGCTGAACTAGTGCATAATCCCACAGGAGGGACTTTTACACAACTCTGAGAAATTACTAGGTCTTCTTTTTATCCCTGTATTTTTTGTCACATTTTTGGATTATAAAGTCATTTTTTGAAGTCTTCTTCCAAGGCTTAACTGGAGATTTAGAGATAGTTGTGATCAGGCTAAAAAAAAAAGATTGAAAAAATATTAAAGACTTGCACATACAGTGCGAACACAGGTTTGCAGGGGCAAAACTCTGTGACAGCTTATGCTAATTTAAGTCAAGAGACATCTGTGACCACTCTACCAAAATATTTGTTCCCATCTCCTTCACAGTTCTGCCACCAGCCCTCACAGAGTTAGACACTGAGTGGATCTGAATGCAAACTAATCAGAGATGATGATTTGTCAACTGGGCAAGGACCTGAACCCTTGGAAAAGTTTTTTGTACTGGGACAGAAGGAGGAACAGAACTAAACCAATCAACAGAATTCTTGACATTATCTACATACACTTGACAGGTAATTTGAGATACTGTACGAGTATGTGACTAAGTGTAGATCTAAGGAGGCTGTACTCATGTGATCTGATTGAAAGAGCCATCCTATATGTTCTACATAATTTTCCTCCTAGCTCCATCAGGTAAGTTCTGAAGGTCTGTATTAGCTGTCAGAAAATATTCCTATGGGACATAGTGGTCAGATAACTTCAAGCTATTGTCAGCTTTCATTTCCATTGCCAAAACACTATCTCCTGCAAGAATTACATTATCTCAGCCCATATAAACTCCTCTAGAATTTAATTCTTACCAACTCTTTGATAGCATACAACTAGATACCTTTTTTCTAAACTATAGTTCTTCACTGCTGCAAGGTTTATGCTAGGAGGAACAGTACAGAGCCCTAAAATTTAATTTTTCTTCTCCAACACACTATTAGCACTGATTAAAACATTGTGTAGCATATGTAATTTCTTCTCCTTCAGTCCTCAGCAGATAAGAAAGAACAGAACTGGCGGGCAGTGGATGTTTTTGACTCTAAACAATTGTGGTTCATGCTGCTATTCAGATGGATCTTCAGGCAAGTAAGTACAGAGCTCCTGAAGGAAATCTCAGTGACATAATGGCAGTTCTGCAAAATCACTCATATGCCTGGCCAAGTACAAGAGTCATGGTGGACACAAACTCAGAGCTACAAACATATCAGATATGTGGTTAGACAAATGAGTATCAGAGCCTACAGTGTGTTCTAAAGAACTATGAACATTCAGCATATTGAGTATTTCACAAGGTGCCAGACTTCAGTTCCTGATCCATGGTATTTGCTTTAATAGTGCTGTACATAAGCAGTCTACATCTACAAGATGTGACACTATGGAGTTTGAGTGCCAATTACATTCTAGAAATACTAATGCTGAAGTCCAAATTACCTGAAAATTGACTTTACTAAAAAGTTGTTTTGGAATTTTAGCTACTTGTGGCAGTCTAAATAGAATACAAACTGAGTACTTTAAAGCTGGAAATGTTTTTGAGGCTCTCAGCCAAAATTAATCTTGATTATTTTGAAGGTTACTGAATCAAAACCAAATCTTAAAAAAAAATTAACTTTATGTTAGTTACTTTTAAAAGTACATGCAACTAAAGCTGGCATTCTCTAAAGGTCCCTGTGCTGCACAGAAGCCAGTTATGCAAACAATTCTCCACACCCCACCACCAGCCAGTCCCTTGCTGTATATTTATGGATACACACCCATGTTCCTATGTGGTCTCTACAGCACTGCCCTGCGGGACAGATACCTCATCTGGGGCATTTCTTTCCCATATGGTATAATTTATCTGCACTATGGCACCACAGACCGTCGTGAGAAAAGCTACACCTTCCATTCTCATAATGAACAATGGAGAACTGTTCCTACTAA
>NW_016690290.1:0-59654 GCF_001604755.1 Lepidothrix coronata
CCTAGGAAAAGCTGAGCAATTCACAGAGTTGCTGTTTCCATCCCAGCTTCCCAAAGGATTTCTCTCTCCTGGCAGCACAGACCCTCCCCGGGGAACTGCAATGCCAGGGTACATCCGAACCCGGCCCTGTCGCCTGCCGCTCTCTCCGCCCCTTCTCCCCGCGGCGGCACGCAGGTGCAAGTTTCTCCGCAGAGGCGAGAAACTTGCCTGTCGCTTCCACTGCCTGCAGTCCCCCGATGGCCGCGGGAGAGGCAGAAGAGCGGCCGCGCCCCCGGCGCTTACCCCGGGGACGATCTCCTGGAGAGCCCGACGTCGGATCTGCCGCCGTGGGTCGCTTCCAGGAGGGGAAGGCGGCAGCGCAGCCCCGACAGCATCTCCGGGGCACGGCGGGACCGAGCGGAAGCGGAGCGGAGCGGAACGGGGCGGTAGGGCGGTCCTCGCGCCTGAGCCGCGCGCTGCGGCCCCGAGACGGGGCTGCCCACGCCGGCTCCTGCCGCCGCCCACGAACCTGCCGCCCGCGCCCGGCGCCGCCGAGCGCCCCGCCCCGTCTCCACAGCGGGAAGCGGCGCGGCGAGACGGCGCTGCGGGCGCGGGGCGGGGATCCGGGTTGCGGCGGAGGTCAGGCAACAGGATAGACGCCTCTCTGAGGCAAGGGGGCCTCTCGCCGCCATCTTTAGTGTGGCCTCGGCTAAGTTTCGGTCCTGGCGGCGCCGTCTTTACTGTGGGCTTGGCGAACTTCCGGGCAAGGGCCTTGGAGGACTTCCGGTTGCTCTCTACTTTCGGTGACCGAGTTTACCCAAATTAGCGTCCCTCCTCGCTAATTTCTGCGCTTTCACCCCAAAAATCTTCATGTCATTCCCCCCACACACACCCCGGGAGAGACGGGAGACCGCGAGTCCCGCCCTGCCGTCGGAACCGGCCCTTAACTTGAGCAGGGAGCCCTGCACCGGCACGAGAGCCAATGCGCATGCGTCGCCGTTCCCGCTCCGGGCCGCCCTTAGTTACCACGTGATCTCCGGCGTCTTGCCAACGACTGCGCATGCGCCGGCGTCGTTACCTCGGCTTCCCCCTCCCACCCCGCCGCCCAACCGCCCGGCTTCGCTTTCTTCCTGCGGCTCCCCCTCCACTTTTTCGGCTCCCTGGGGTTCCCCCACCCACATTCTGGGGTCCCCTTCTCACATTTTAGGGGTGATGACCCCGCAATTTACGGTTGGGGGGGGCAGGAGAGGAAACGGGGTGCCCAAGAAGGGGTTTCTTTTTTTCTTTCTCTTTTATTTCCTTTTCATTTTATTTCCTTTTTAGTTTTTTTGCTTTTAATTTTTTTAATTTTCTTTTGTATTTTATATTTCCTTTTTTATTTCATTTATTTTTTATTCTCTTTATTTTTCATTTTCTCTCCCAGTGCTCCCCAGTAACACCCAGTGCTCCTCAACAACCCTCAGTAACACCCAGTGCTCCCCAGTGCACCCTAGTAACACCCAGTGCTCCCCAACATCCCCCAGTAACACCCAGTGCTCCCCAAAAATTGACCCAAAACCGACCCAAATCATCCCAAAAACTGACCCAAAACTGACCCCAAAAACTGACCCAAATCATCCCAAAAGCTGAGACTCTGGAGTCTTTCCCCAGGCCACCCAGCTGCTTTGCAGTCTGAGCTGGCACCTCCACTGTGCAGGACTTGTGCCATTTAGGCGAGCACCAGCATATCCCGCCCCCCTTCCCCCTCTCACCGTGGAACCAGAGGTGCCGACATGGGACCATGGCACGACAGAGAGGCTGTTCCTATGTAATTCACCATTGCACACAGACCAGAAAATAGGTTCAAAGTGTATGCAACATTTTATTGAAAAAATACGAATGTTCTGTACATAAAGTACAACTTAATGGGCTTAATAAAATCTCGAGAGACTTATTGGTTAATACAGGTCTTCTTTTCTTCTTCTCCCTCTAAGGGCATAAAGCACAAACCGAAGCAGCAGGTCCCCTGTACTTGTGCAAGTGCCATCCCATCGCTGTGCGTGCAGCATAGCACCTGTCTCTACACACAGGACTCTAACATGCTCAATGTACTTTGATGGATGGTCTGCAAGAAATTTAAAGCATGAAAGAACTGCCCAGGACTGGTCTTGCAATCCACTGATGATTCAGAATTTATTGTGAGATCTCTGTTCTTCTAAACAGTCTGCATCTGCATATCCAATATTTCTGACAAATAAATACAAAAATAAATAGGGATCTGGCCTCACAGAACCTGAAGTCTCAGAAGCAACACAACCTATAGTAAGCTACATACATCATTTCAACTATATCAACATAATTTATTTAAATCTCTATCAATAAGTGTATTAAAAGTATAAATTCTTACCCAATACTGAGAGTTTAATTCTGGAAATAAATCCAGAAAAAGAAAGCTTTTCAGTCCTCTCTTACAGTTTAGTGTGCTCTTAGAAAATGCTTTATAGCTGAACTTCAGCAGAAAGTAGCTGCTATATAATGTACTTCTATTCCCCAATCCTAATAGAAAAAGCTTTTTAAATCTTTTTACAATAACTGGCTTTTATGTCCTACCTTTACATACAGTTACTAAAAATACTGCACATAGCAGTGCTGACTAAAATTAGGTTTAGTGTTAAAACTACATGCACAAATGCTGGAGTCCCAAAGCAGAAACTGAATAATGTGGCAGCTTCACAATTAATTTATGTTGCTAATTGGATGGTGTAACAAATACTGCAATCCCAAAAGATATGTATGTTGTAAATGGAAAGACAATGAGTAGGACTGGATGAGGAGAAAGTTAGGCAAAAACCTTTTTTCTTCTCCATTTAAAACTGGAATGTCACCAAGAAGGTAAATGTAGACCAGTGTTAGAAGCTTCTAAATCAGGAGTAAATGGTGATGACTTCTCGGCCGCCGCCTCTAACAAGTAATACCCTCTCCAGACCCTCAGTCAAGACTTCTAGAAACTCCATGTCTGTTTCAGTAAGTCAAGGACAAAAGAAATATCAAAACCAAAATAGGGTGATTAGCCCCTGTATTGGGTTTACATGGCAATGCTTATGTGAGGTGAGACCAGAGGCTGCCCCCATGTCAGACAGACAGTTGCATGCAGCTCCAAAACAAATCCACCACGGCCTAAAGCTGAGCCTGTCAGAGATGCTGGTGGCACCAGGTGACAGTCACACTCCCTCCCATGAATACTGAGCAGTTTTCAGTCAAGTGGCTCAGCCTCTCTAGGGAGGGGTAGAGAAATATGCATTACCCATTACCTTGAGTTTAAAATCTCTCCTGAGATGTGGTTCAAACCCACTTTATTCTAAGAGGAATGTTTTTATCCTTTCTGGTGAAACAAGCTATTACAGCTACTAGCACTATCTAGATTTAGGGGAAAACAACCATTTGGTATGTCATTTTTTTTTTGGCACACATTAAATTAATGGTACAAATCAAGGCTGAAGAGCAGCTGTGGACAGCAGCAAACTTTGGCACCAACGATCTCTCTCCAGCTCACAACCCTCAGCTCTGATCTTGCTTAAGGGAATCATGTAAGTATTCCTCTAAAAACCAAAGTACTGTGACTTTGAATCTTTATCTTACCAGAGCCTTGTACTTGGACCTAAGCCCCAAACTCTGACGTGTGAGTATGCCTGAGATATTCCCTTCTCTTTCAGGACTTCCTTTTGACTCAAGTTCAGACGCTGCTCTGCCCAGAGCACTGGCTGCTGTGAATGCCTTCTTAAATATCTGCTACGTCCACTATTGAGAATTAAATTAAACTAACAAATAAAATCAAGTAAGAATTTAGATAAGACTAAATTCAAACCTTCAAACAAGGCTTCCATAGCAACCAGTGGCAACTTTTACTTTAAGCAACTTTAAGCAATTACTACCCTACAAGCCACAAGACAGTACCCTCCACTCAGTGGACACTTTATCACATATCACAGCTCGACAGTACTGGTGGCAAAATAAATTCAAGAGCATAGATTAAAGACCTTCTGTGTGGCCCAGGTCTTGCCTGAAAGGATACAGTTTTCATCCCCATCAGTATTCTTTGGAGGACCAGGCATGTTGAGGAGCACAAGTCTGGCATCATGAGATCTATTTACAATAACTTCATTTAGCTTCACTGCTGTGTGCATCCTTCGGACATTAGACTGGTTCCTGCAGAAAAAGCACATTCAGACTTACTGTTAGAAACATGCCTCTGAAAACTGAATTATTAAAAAGGCCCTTAAAAGTATACCTTAATCTCCTAAAAACGCTGCAGAATGTCAACTCAACATACAGTGTTTTTTCACACAATGATGAAGATACAAAAGAGATTTTAGAGTTCTTCAGGTACAACTAGTCTGTCGGTAAGATCTCTGGAGTCAAGTCACCAGTTTACAAAATTACTTCGCTCTTCAAAAGTACATTTTATCAAGATGATTTAGTCTTGCATAAGAAGTTAAAGTGCAATTGTACAAGGGGATGTGCTCTTTGACCGTGGACACCCGTGACTGCAGAGCCTTCCCTTACAGCAGCCCTGTCCAGAACCCCTCGCACGCACAGAAGCACAGGTCACGCACCACTCCATTCTCAGTACCAGAAAACTCCTTCTCAAAAACATCAGGACTAAGTAGAAGACCAGCACCATTGCACTCCACACTTCCCATGAGCACACTTCCCTCTTTGTGTTGAACAGCAGCTGGCATCTCCAGAGAAAGCCTGGCTTACTACAGACTGTAATCACATGGTAGGGAAATACAGGATCGCAGCCTACAAAGGGCTGGATGTATGTCTCCTATAGGGCTTTTCTAAGAGAGAGCAATAAGGATGTGACCCTCTCCTTCAGCTGGACACTAATCCACCTCTCTGCCTGGCTATTTACAACACTTTTACCCAGGTATCCTTAAAATCTCAATCACGCTTTTAAACTCGAGTAGACACTTGTTTCAAACGTTATGGGAGAAAAGGGAATAGATGCATGATCTCATATGCCTCCGCTCCTTAAGAATCCAGGCTAAGAGAGGTAACGGCATTATTTATTCAGAATACATTAACACAAAATAACATCAGTTCATGCAGGAATTGAACTTGAAAGCATCCTTTGGGGATTTCGAGCCAGGGAATGTTTCCTTCTTACAGGAAATCAAACACTATTTTGGTAACATAAAAGGAAATACAATACAGAAATAAACTTATCAAAGGGAGAATTTATTTACAGCTTTGAGGATTTTCCACTTGGGTTTTTTCCTTCATTTTAATATATTAAAAACAAGTATTAGTAGAAACAAATCAAATATGAATCTTTGGTTTCATTAATTCAGTTTTGCTTGATATGACTGAAAGTCTTTAGTAACTTCACTGCTCTTCTAAATATTCAGTCTTGCAAAGAAATAATTTATATAGCTAGAAAATAGAAGATGCAGTGGGAAGAACCATGTTTATTATACCAACAGCACAATTTACCCGCTGTGAACTATCTCGCTGTTACTTATTTAATTTCTTATGTTCTTATTTAATTTGGAGCAAGGACACCCTCTGTCTTCACATCAGGTTCAGAAAGCCAGAGTATGTTTATACATACTCTGTGAGGAAGAAACCAGCAGCAGGAACCACATACCGTCATTAACTGTGTATAGTTTTGGAAAGGGAATTGAGAACTGAACATCTGGTTTTCTCTAAAGCGATATTTAAAATTGTCATCTCCCCAGTGATTCAAAGGTGTAGGCTGTAACAAAGGGCTTGCTTAGTGGCCAGAAACCACCAGAAAAAACATCCTAGCAGTACAGAACTGCTAGGAACTGTGGAACGAGAGTTTCTCTAAATGAGTAATGTTTCCACCTGCTTGTGTCATACTCTGCTTAAGAAAACAGGTTCAGACCCGTAATTGTTTTCTATCCGGACTTAGTTCTTGTCAGGACAACTCTTGTAGTTTGTTACAACCTACTTATAATGATTCTTAGCTTAAGTAGCTAATCCTGCTCCCTTTAAAACATTGTTAAGACTGCTCAACTCTAATGCCTTTGCTTTTCTTCTATCATTACATCATACAGTTTTCCTGATTTTAGTTGAGAAAATGAAGTCTTCCCTCTCAACCATCTTAATGTACTTCTAAGTTCAATAACAAACTTACAAGTTTTCCCACTCTCTGAAAGCATGGAAGAGGAAAAAGTACAGGTAGTTAACACCAAATTCAGCAGAATTTCTACAGTATGATTCAGCCTAAAACAGAATTGAATTATGATTTATTAGGAAGAAAAATCTGGAACTCTGCCAAATATGCAAAACTGACTAACTGAACTCTTCATGTAAGATGTAGGACATCAAAGAAGTCACAGGAGATTCAGACATTTTTATACAAAACCAAAATAGACCTTTACTTCTAGCTCCTCATGGGGCACACACATGGTAACCGCAGCTGTTGTTACATGTCAGTGCTCCTTCAGCAGCAAGTCTGTCTCAGAGGGTTTTATCACACATATATTCTATTCCAAGTCATTAATCACCATCTCCACAGCTTCTTCCCTTCTGCCTTAAACATCCACAGTACATATTAGATAGTGAAGTTATCAAGACTTTTCGTTTAATTCTGATTAGATCAGTGAAATTATCGATCTGCTGTGTTCTACTGAGGTATTTGGGAGACTAGAAAAGTTGTTATAGGACTTAACAGCTCCAATTTGAAATTTGGCTATACCAAGTAAAACATTGAGGGCTGTGTGCCACATTTAATTGGTTAGAGATTTTTCAGGAGGCTAACTGCTGTCTTTTGAGTAGTCAGGCCTTAATGTTGATTGTCCAAGTCTAAACCAAGGATTATGAAACAAAAGATAATAAAAGCAGAGCACATGTAGAGTTTCGGGAGGTGCAAGGTGTTCACTTAGACAAGACTCACGGCTTAATGCTGATGAGATCTCTAAAGCTTCCCACAGCACTGCCTCGGTTCCGCTTCTCAGCATCACATTTCTCTTTTGTCCAGGTCATCTGGATATTCTCAGGAACTGGGTCCCCCTCATCTTCTTCATCTGAGTAGAGGCTCTCCAGGCGTGCTATTGAATGTCTGTCCTTTACCAGCTGAGCCTAGAGGGCACATGAACAACAAGGTGAACTCAGGGACTTTATTTTACGCTCTTTGGTTCTCTTCAAGCAATGAAAGGCTTTTTGTTCCATTGTATCTTTTATTTTGTCCAGTCAATTTAGCCTTTAAGACAGCTCTGATACCAGGCATCTGCTCTAGCCAATAATCTTACATACCAAATTGACTTTAAACAGTTTTGATGGGTGTAAGCTGTGCAGAATTTGGACTGACAGAGGCCTGTATCTATACAAGAAAAAGAAGTCAGTCTCACTCACATCATCACATGGTCAGAAACAACAGACAAGTCTGACTCAAAACTGACAACTAAAATAAGCTGGACAAACACATGCAGAAGAGTTAGATCACCTGCACCTTTCATAGCTACATGTCTTGTAAGTCCAAACTGGAATGACATCTTCAGTAGGAAAACAGGATATACTACAAAATGAGACAAATACCAGATATCCCATAGAAAGAAAAAAAACCAAGAACTACATACAATTTGGGGAAACAAAAAAGCTACACTAAAAGTATTTCCTTGCATCTTCAGAAAAATAAACTCAAGCAGCAGCTATATAACACACTACTAGGAAGGAACCTTTGCGTCACTCCCCTCAGCAGCCCAGAGCCAAGAACCACAAATGACATACCTCCCTTTCCCTCTCAGTTTTTGTCAGCCTCATTTGCCTCAGCATCTGAGATCTCTGCTCCATCATAAGAGTTCTCTCATAAGTATATGCTGAGATATCACTATTGTGCTGCAGAAATAAGGACAAATATTGTGCTTGTAATCAAGTGATAGCCAAATATCACCACTTGCATAATAAAGTGAAAAATGGGCTCAATTCCCTTACCATTTCTACCACTTCTACCTCTGCCTCTATTCGGAGTTGATAGAGGAAAGTAGCCAAATCCTTCT
Source organism: Lepidothrix coronata (assembly GCF_001604755.1). Taxonomy (NCBI): domain Eukaryota; kingdom Metazoa; phylum Chordata; class Aves; order Passeriformes; family Pipridae; genus Lepidothrix; species Lepidothrix coronata. Next base: position 7,986 of record NW_016690290.1, read on the forward strand.
TCATCTGGATGCTGTTATCATCCATCTGAGCTACAGTAAAAATTCTCATTTTGCATTTTCTCCAAACCTGATGAGAGAAAACAAACTCTCGGGATTTGAACCAATAATATTCTGCTCTACAAAACAAACTTCATAATATATCCACTTGCATTTATCAATACAGGGTCTACTACTGGACCTTGTTTCTTTAAACTAATGCACGCAGAAGTAAGTAGGTTCTGACTAGCTGCTTACTTTGTGCTGTTTGAGAAGAAAAGGAAGCAACATCAACATGCCTCCATCATGCACAATCCACCACACATCAATATTGCCTTCGTTGTAACGCTCATGGTTGCTGGGGTAGAAAGACACATTTTTGGGAACCAGCAGAGCCAGGTGGGCTGCAGTTGTGCAGCGAACAGTACCTGGCCAAAAGGGGAAGAACACAGTTACTTCCAGTTCTGCAAGAATGCTCTATCATTAAAACAAACAAAAAAAAAGTTACTCACTAAGCAAATGTCAGCAAACCATAAAAGAAATCACTTAAATAAAGAAAAGTTTGTACAGTAAGACTTGCATAGACAGGTTGGTCCAAATGACAAAGCCAGGATAAAGCAAACTCACAGGAACACAAGCCCTATTTCACATTTGAAATCAAATCAGCAATCTCAAAAGCTAAGTCTGAGGAGAAATCATCTGCTCTGGGTTAAGTAACTGGACCATAGATGAAGGAGAAGGATAGAGGCAAGGAGAGTGTTATTCAGTAGTGAAGGACAAGTTGAAAGATAGATAATCTTTGTGACAAAACAGAGATTATCAGAGAAACAAATTATAGTTTGCCATGAAACCAGCATCTCTCAAGTCCATAATTTTTTAACCATGAATTTTAGCTGCCAGATTAATCTTTGAGCATCTTTCATAGGTATTTTACTTACAGGAAGTGGCATTTCAAACAGAGCAGTTTTGTGAGAAATTATCTACTTCACCATCAATACTAGAAAAAAACAGACTAAAACCCAAAACCAATTTCACAAGGATACTGTTAAAATCCCCTGTGTTTACCATGTGTATAATAAACATCTCTGTTCATGATGTCTGATCACACAGAGCCTTTAAAGCTCACCTATAAATGTCTTCCAAGATCTTGGATCTTCACTTTGTCTCCAGCCATAGGGCCATCCCAACACCACAGTGTTATGCTTCATGCCACCTAGTCCACAGGACTGGATTAAGTGAGCAATTCCTTCTCGAACTTTATTGGCTACAACTACTTGACAAAATCCCTTAACCTTCTCAATTTCCATCATATTCTTAATAGTCTGCAAGAGAGACGAGGAAAACCTTCAGAACCAAAAGGAACTCCTAGTATTTCCCAATCACGTGATTGCTATGTCAATTCCTGGTTCACGTGTCCATAGGTAATACACATTTCAATGCAAAGTTCTGCTCATCTGCTTTCCTTAATAAAACAAAAGAGAAAATACCCACTAATTGTGTGTAATACTTGTTTCAAATAGAGTTTTCTTCCAAACATAATCACTTCTAACAGATTAAGATTAGGGTTTTTTCGTTTGTGCCATCATCTCCTATTCACCGTAGTAGTTAGTGATATCTGTGTTACTATCTCACTCTCCATTTTCTAATCCTATAACACTCACCTTTTTTAACCCAAGGCCAATTGACTTCATTGGGATTTCCAGTTTCTGATTACCAAGTAACATGCTGTGTTTATATTAAATTTACAAATATAAGCACCAAATCCACACACCTATCAAGTGTACCCTTCATTTGTTTAAAAACTAAACTTGGTCAACACATGGCCCATGAATTAGTTTTACTTTGGTAACAATTTTCCTATACAAAATGCCTCTGGGGAAGAAAACAGATCTGCTGATGTTATACAGATGTAAACAGGGCTACGATATCGTGTTTATAGAATGAGAGAGATTAAGTAATTTATTAACAAATTTTCACGACCATCCTTCAATGCTTTTTGGAATAAATTTATCAGCACACTGAAAAAGGCAAAGCACATTTGCTGAGTTTGACAGTTACTGAAATGCTACTTGGGATGTTCAGAAAGCTAAATAGTCCTCTTCCCTCCATTAAGCAGCATGTAGAATTTCCATAGTAATTATTCCTTATAAATTAAGACTGTTACATGCAGTAAGGCTGTTTACATAATATTTGAGCGTTGATCTTGCATTCCCAAAGCCACAATTGGCAGCTGAACCATGTTTGCAAGCCCTTTACTGAACAGCTGTAGTACTGCTCAACTAGTCCTATGTTTCATGGAAGCCTTATTAACACGCTTTTTTCCATGCATGTTTGGGAAACAAAATTTCGCATTACCTGCCCACTCACCCCTTTCTACTTCAGGAATTTGTTTAACACACTGACCTGTTCAGCAGCCTGGGCTTCTCCATAAGTTTCCAAGAAATTCCCTTGGATCACTGATCCTATGATAGTCAAACCTTTACCAGCTTTCAACTGGGATGCAAATGTTAACAATCTAGGGTATTTTACATGCAAATCTTCGTCAAGTTTCAGAAGCACCAGCAACTGAGGCCTGGAGAAAATAAAAAAGGCAATGTCCTTTTTACCTAAAGCTTTAACAAAAACACTTGTAAAAAACTGCTTCTCATCACTTATATTGTGCTTGAATATTAACTCTGAAACAATATGTTCTTTCTGTATCTCACATATTAGAAGAGTTTTACTTAATATTTTATTTCTCTTGATTAAAAGCAGATGTGAAATACTGTGGGAATTCTGCTACTGCATTGTGTTGACAGTAATGAAACCCATTGATATACCTAGGTTAAGAAGCTTGCACTAGCATTTTATTCACAGGCTTGTTTTTCAAGGCTCTTTTAAGTACTGTTAGAGCACACAATATGTGTTCATACTTTAAGGCTGTTCTCCCAGATCTATCTGGATATTTGTGCCAAGAAAATATTTGTAGTCTGTATTCAGAAACCTGGCACATGGAAAACACAAATATTTTCATCTCAACACAGATCCCACCTGTCTTCTGTCCCTTAAGGTGTTGCTACATAGCAATTAAATTATTTCCTGTCTTAAGTTATGGCTGAGCAAGTATAAAAATATCTATAAAACTCTGTCTCAGGTAGATCCCTAGTCCTCTTGTTCAGAACCCAGGAGTTGTGCGATGCCGGACCGAGAGGAGGGTTCTTGCCCACTTAATCTGTTTTCAACACATAAAGTCAGAGGGAATAATGCTGGTCACTGTTTCAGTTTCTTGACCTCTGGACCTCTGAACTCACAGACTCCACAGTTTCCCCAGGTTCCACTTTGGAATTCACCAATTTTGAGTCCAACTAAAGATCCAAAAGGCATGAAAGGTCTGCCCATACAGGGCCCATGCGGTAGGGCTTGCCAGTGACGAGGCAGCTTACTGCAGTCAATACTTCTTTTTTAACATTCTGGGCATTTAAATTCATTCACACAGACCAAAAGCATCTTGTTTAGAGTCCAGTTTAATTCCTTAAGTGTAAGTAGATAACCATGACAGTGCATTCTATCAGTCTGAGATGAGTACCTCCAGTTCTTTGTGTGTGGAGGGCCCTCCTCCAGTCTGAGTAAGGCATATCTTGCCGCGCTGAGCGAAAGGCCCCGGATACCATCACCCCACTCCTTCTCCGCACTGTGAAGAACACACAGTTTAGCCAACATGTGGTTCCATGAGCATTTAACTGCACACCTACAGTCAGGCTATAGACACACCAGTATCTTAAAATGAGTTTAATAACATGATACATAGCACACATCACATGTATATTTATCATTTGTACATGAATGTCTGATGTCACATGAGAAAAATGCAAATGTTTCAGTCAAATACATATGACACCACCACCATTCTGGGATTAATTCATAATCAACGCTCCACTATGGACGAAGCCTCCCAAGCATATACAAACATCTGGCACTCCACAATACCTGGTTGAGTCATTAAGCCAAATTATTTTATACAGCCATACTGCAGCATCCAACATTATCAGTCTCAGGCAAGCCAATCTGTAGATTCAGCTTTTCAAGGACTGTTCTTGACAGACCTTTGCACCAGATAAATTGGAATTAGATATTGCCATCAGCTGTTCTGGGCCTGAAGCAATCATGTGCCACAGACAGCAGGAAAATAAACCCCAACCAGTTTTCTGCTTTCTGTGACTCAAGTTTCACCAAGCACCTTTAAAGGTTTAACTACAAAGCACTTCAGGGGCTTTTGTTTAGCACTGATACAGTAAAATAATTAAAAAACATGAACTAATAAGGAATGTCTTCAAGTTATCTCTGTACAGTGCCTTCTCCAAACGTGAACACTAGAGATAATTCATTAAAAAACAGATCCAATTCTCCCTTCCTACCCAATTTTATCCAGTTAATACTTACCCTTGGTATTCAATGTACTTGTAAATCATGCCTGCAATAAGCATTGCTACCAAAGCATAATACCAAGAAGAAATGAACATCAGTGCCAGGCAAATACTCATGCCTAAAAATGAGAGGGCCCTAAAGGAAAAAGCAAAGGTATTACTAATTAGTGGGGCAGAAAAACCTTAAAAACAAATTACACTCTTGCTCTTTTTTCTTTCAACTGTCTATTCTAAACTGACAGTGAAAGTAAAGATTCCAAGGGATCTCCCCAGTCCCCATTAGTTTTAGTATCCTGCTGTTGAAATTAAACTCTCATGCCATTACACATCTGGGTCTGGTTCACTAAGAATATCGTATCAATGTACTGCCCGCTCCCTCATGGAGAGGGTTCTTCTCAAGCCCTCACTGCAGATTACAGACCTGGCCTTTTGCTTACCAGTGATAGTATTTGAAGCGAGGCCGCCAGTTTGGAGTTCGCAGAAGTGTCTGTACTGCACATGCCAGATTAACAAAGAGGTAACACATCAAGAAAAACCTGACAAGCAAAAAAAGTGCAAAACCTTTTAGAACGCACATTTAGAGATTCTGTCGCACACAATCACAATTAATTTACAGTCAAAATCCAGCTGCTCTGTCACATGTGCCTGTGATTTTTATTAGCTTGGACTATCAGTATAAAGTAGTCAGAACAATTTTTTAATTAGATCAAGTTAGATCTATTCACATCATCAGTGCTGTCTTTGCTCTGTGATAAAACTGTTTTCCCAAACCAAATAAAATATACTAAAAACTTGACTATTCACAGAATACTCCACAGCAGAAACAAATGTATATGAAAAGTCTGAAGTCAGAGGATTCACAGAAATAATGAAAGTGGAATTCAGACTCCAGTAATTTGCTTTATGGTTAAAGCTATGGTTCTGAAAGACAATCAAACTAGCAACATTCAAAAGAGTATTCTTAATCCCACCCCTCCCTTAACAGCAACTAGCCTGTTTCTTACATTGAGAGAATTGGAGCCACCATGTCAAGTGAAGCAATCAGGATTCCCAGCTCAGCAATCAATGCTGTTAACAGAAGAGCCCATGTCGGTTCACCATTCGCTTTTCCATGACCAAAGATCTGAAAAACAGAAACATTAAGCATACCTGCCAAGTATTTCATAAGGCTGTAATGGAAAAAAAGCAGATTATATTTTTAAAAACAGTAGTAATTTTCCTACATAATTCCTTCTCTAGAGCAAGGAAGTTATTCTAATGTCCTTTTGTGCTTCATTGAATTAGATATTCAACTTCTCGATAAAATTACCACATAACATCTAATCAAACTCCTTAACAGTATTCCTAGTTTTTAACAAAGGAAAAAAAGCATCAAAACAAAAAATATCGACTCTCACTTCAGTGCTGGGCAAACTAGGGAAAACAAATCTGATTTCCAAGAGCATAAAGTCAAGCAGCTGGTTAGGCAGTATGTACAGAATGCGTTTTTAAGATGTACGAACCCACAGGAAAGGGATGATGTTGTCCTTGGCTATGGCTTGCAGCAGCCGGGGGGCTCCAGTGAGGCTCTGCAGACCTGCCCCACAGGTGGAGAAGAAGGATCCTATCACAATGACCCACGGTGAGGGCCATGACAGGGTACCCACCACCAAGTTCTTGTTCACCGCATCACCATACCTGCAGAGAGGGACAGGGAGCATTCAGTTGAGACTCAGGTTTGGGTTTTTGGGTCAGTGTTAAGATGTCATTTAAATATTATTAAATATTATTAAATACTATTAAATATTATTTTCTTGATCAGGAAATATAGAAAGTAGTAAACAAACTGAGTTACTTTTGATACACATATAGGAAGTGTCTGCAGCCTGATTCCAACAGTTTGAAAACTTTCTTTTCATTATATATATTTTAAAATTCTTGTATTATCACCACATTATTTCTCACTTTCACCTAGAGAAATGCAAGAATTAAGACACAGGATGGAAGATCTGAGGGAACCATGCCAGAAAGCATCAAATCAAATACAAGTAGATTACCAAAACAGTGATTACAATTTACATACAAATATGGTTTTAAAAGGCACCCGTAAGTAAAAGCCAAAAAAAACTAAGGGCAGGGAGATTTGTAGGGGGAAGGAGGAGGCAAGATGGAAAAGAATACCTACTCTGCAAAAAAGAAAATGAAAGGAGAGCATTAAAGCAGTACAACTTACTTATCTCTCAGGACAACACCTTCTATGCAGGCTCCAAATAATAATACACAACTGAAGTCTTGAGGACAGAGTGTGCTAAGGAAGTAAGATTTCTTAAGATGTGGCAGAAGAAAACCCCCATAGAAAGTATCGTGGAAAGGAGAGTATGTGCCTCCGTCCCACAGTATTTGCACTGCAGCACCTCCACAAGTACATCATAAAGCTATGAGCAAATTAATGTCTCACAGCTCACAGAAAGCTTCTTATGTTAAAGTAACAAAGTTGTTCTTCTAAGTTTCAGTTTTTAAAACAGTTTTAAATGTTCTGATAAAGGAAACAAAATCAAATGAAGCATTTTTATACTAAAATGTCAATTTAATCTTCTGCTAGTATAGAGGCTGATATTAAACTATCTTTCTTTTCTCCCTCCTTTCCCTGTGTCTGAAGATATTTTGAACATACAGGAACCCATTACCTTGCATGTTCCTATCTGTGGCCTCTGATGGCATTCACGTCACCAGTAGGTCTTTGACTATGAGGTTTGTTATTAAACTGTACTGCTGCTGCACTGTGCAGGACAAAATACCTTAGGCTTTTTGGATCTGGCAATCCATAAAGTTTTTGATCTTGTGAGTTAAGTTCACACGAATGGTTAAATCCTAAGTTCTACCCCTGACATGCAACTGTAGATTACAAAGTGTAATAAAAGGGGAAACGTGGCTCCCTCCTAAAAACCACGGTGTGAGGCTCCCACAGGGTGGCGTATGAAACCCACACATCAGTTACTGAGTCAGTTCGAAACTGCCAACAGAGTTGGGCGTTATGTCTGTGACCTGGTTTAATATTTATTATGTTCATAGGAAATGCTGACTTCTTCATACAGGGCCAGTTCCCAAAATAACAACTGGGGAAGGCTGTGCTCCTAAGAAGCTGGGACAAGCAAGCTGGGATCTTGATTTACAGTTAAGCAAGGTTTGGCAAAAAACAGGAATGGAACAGCAGAATTTCCAGGAAAGTCACCATCTCAGCCAGCTGCCCTTTGGGTGGGATTTATTCAGAAAGCTCTTTTGACTTTTCTTCTTTTTAATCTCCTATGTTGAAAAATTGTCATTTAGGACATCAAGAGCTAGATGAAGCTGAAAGACTTTGGTTTAATCTCTTTAGCAGGAGAACAGAGATGAAGTCAGTCTTTCCTAAGCAAAGCCCTTGTGGTTCTAATCCCAGAAGAGCTGAAAAAAGCCTCGGAAACGTCTAGTTTCATTTCTAACTCCAGTTTATCTTGTCCTAAAATGTTCAAGACAACCTATAGTCCTTAAAGTCACTTCAAATAAAAGGCCTGAAAAGCTGTAGATCACTGTGTAGCAAAGAACAGCAATGGAAATGCAAAACAACAGAACCCACCACAAAAAGCAGGACGGAAAATAACAGGGTAATAATTCCAATGCTTTCAGCCCAAGGATTGTTGTTTTGTTGTTTGTTTGTTTTCTACAAGTCATACTCACACTGATAATTTGGTGACCTGAATGCAGTTCCACAAATCAGATACAATGTAGCAGCACTCTACTAATTATAAAAGGATACAGACTAGTGATGTGGTGACAATGGCAAGAATTGTTCCAACAGGAATGGATTTCTGTGCATCTTTGAGGTCCCCTGATCTGTTTGAACCAGCCATGATACCTGAAAGTACATTTGGATGTAAGATCACAGGGCAGGAAGAAGCTCAAAGCCCCATGATGCCCTCTTATCCCAGCATTCTCACCAGTCACCGAAGGGAAGAAGATGCCAACCAGCACCATGAAGGAAGTAGCAATATCTGAAAGCACGTACAGGTGCAGGTTGTTTTTCTGGCCTGCTACATCAACAGATGGGTGATGTGCTTTCTCCAGGATCTCTCCTTTCTCCAAATAATTGCTCCATAAGTTGTCTTCAAGGTTATTATCACACCACAGAAAAGAAAAGCACATTTCAGTTCAAACTCATTATATTATGTTCTCATTGTAATGGGTCTACAACTGAGGATTACAAATGCAGTTCAGTGATCAACACAAATGAAGACGTATACAAGTTACATGAAAGAAAATTTATACTGCGTGTTTTCAAAGGAATCTGTATCAAAAAAGCACAAATATGTATCAATAGCCTACTGAAGTCTAAGCAACTTATCCTTTATTATTACTAAATGTAACATTCTTTTAACTTCATACCTATTTTAACGCAAGGAAATACCGAATATATTTACGAACCGCCATACCACACACAGTAGCTCAGAGAATGCAAAGCAGCAATACTGAGCAGCTCTCTAGACAGGAACGGATTTGTTCTTCAGTCAGTGAAAGAATTACAGAATTGCACGTTTGGCATTTGAAATTTCACTAACAAATGCTGAGCCCATTTTAGAAACTAGAATGCTGGTTTCTGTGAAAATGGGAACCTTCAGCATTCAGCACCTGCACAAAGCAGCTGTTCCCTGGATTTTTTTTTCAATAATGAACACTTTTCAATGATATTATATTCAAGAGTGGGCAAAGCAGGAGACATACTATTTCTGTACAAGTACTCTTATCTTTCAGGACATAATCTTAACCTGTCTAAATGGAGAGTTGTCACTATGCAGAGTTATGAAAAACTTTAATAACTTAGTCATGTTAGTATAATTTATAATCATAGTTGACTTCCTGATGAAATCATGAGACGTACAAGGCATATTTAATCAATTTTACAGCAGACAAGTACTGTATCAGGACAAAAGTGCCCTCTCCTCTTTTTAAAGGTTATAAGATTTGGGTTTTTTTTATTGAAGATAATTTTCTTCACTGTCATTACATTTCTTCAGTCCCTCTTTCTTAACCAGCAGGGAAGAGTTCAACCCATTTCAATTGCTCAGCATGCCTCCTCTTTAAGGGAAAAAAATATTCTCCTATACCTATTAAAATGCCACTAGCAGCTCCCGGAATTCCTGCTATCTCAGAGACATTATTCATTAGGAAATATTCATCGCAGTGTTCTTCGGTTAAGTTTGTAGTGTGGCAGAAAAGCTCCCAAAGCTTAGAGGCCACAGTTATGTTATCCTTAACTATGGTTTTGGCACAAACATCAAAGTGATCTCTTGACAAAGTCCTGTTGCCCAACATGCAAATCCTGGAAGGGAAACATGAACACCAGGGTTATTGTATGTTACCAGGAAAATGAAATCCACCCTTCCCCATAGTTCTTCTTTCATATCATGGAAGCTTCAAGTTACTCTAGTCTGCTACATCATTTCTTACCTTCAAAAGGATGGTGGTAGCAGGACAAAGACTGTCTGTTCCCTTTAAGGGTCAGAGGTATAAAGCTACTTTTTCAACAGTTTTGGGAAAGGTATAAAAAGCTACGTCAATGTGATTTATTGAATTTGGTCAATTTACCTTAAACAATGAAAAGGGAAGATTAGGCCACTTTAGGTTGGGGAGGGTTGCATTTTTTGTTTGTTTGTTTGGGGGTTTTTTTGGTGTGTGTGTTGGCTTTTTTTGGGGAGGGAGGGCATTTTTTGTAAAAGAGAACTACTGAAGTGGAAGAAATTTAAAAAGTACTAGAATTCAAATTATTTAAATATATTTGAAATCTCATTATCCCAGTTTCTGTATAGTAGCACTTGAATGACCCTTGACATTTTAGCTTCACAATTAGGAACATACATTTCAATCACAATAAGCAAGGGTCTTCTTGCCAGAAGATACTGTGCATAACTGCTAAAATCCTCCAGTGCCTGTTGTATTTCACCTCACCATAAACATCACTTATTCCAGCACTGAAAAAATTTTAATCCACTTCTCCAAAGACAGTTCCACAAGACACAGTGATCCAACATAACAGCTTGCTGCTGCCAGAAGTTCGTTCAGCTTCTCCTTCCGGTGTCAGAAAACACCCACAGGAAAAGAAAAAAGTTTCTTCCACTTTAGTACGTTTAATTGTTTCACAGGTCTTACCGATCACTGAAGCCAGCAAAATAAAAGAGACAGGGCCATTCTTGCAGGCCCATGAACTGTAACTTCAGAGAAGCCTTCCCCTCCAGAATTAAAAATAAATACACTATCTAGTGACTTCAAAAAAAAAAAAAAAAGAATACAACTGAAGGAAGAAAGATAGGGAAAACATGCAAGAATAATCCAAGAGATAATGAGGAGAAGGCAGAGACACTACTTTACTTTTACTGATGTAAACCTTCACTGTTTTAAAACACTATAATCATTGGGCCTTAAATATCCAAAGGGAGCACTTGAGCATTGCAAGTACTTAGTTATGGTCACAGCACTTTCAGAGGTGAATAATTATATAGATTCAACTCCTCTATTTCCTTTCTATTCATCTCTTGTCAGCAGTATCAGAAAACACTGTTTGCATTCCTGGTAAAACACGTTTCCACATTATTGCTGCTCCAGCTCTGAGTTTAAGGAGCTGTATTTCATGTTTAACTGCCGTCATGCCAAGGAGCATATGGCTGTGTGCAGAGCAGGGCTCCTCATGTGGCAGACCAGCCTGCTCCCAGACCAGGGCCTGACCATGGCCCCACCATCACATTCCTAAGAGGTGCCCTGTTTCTCACAGCTAAAAATGTTGGAAGTAATTCACAAAAAAGGTAGCTTCAACAATGCATTAGGCACAAGCTGTAAGTAACCCACCATTAAACCCCAACTTCCAGACCCATAGGCAAAGCTATACCCACATCCAGAAATACTACTCACGGAAATTCAGGTGGATCGAAGATGGACTTGATAGCTCCAGCGTAAATGGACAGTATGGATATTACTACGCAGGCCAAGAAGAGGGAAGCAAATTTGTTTACATATTTGACACCTACAAAGACCACCACTGCCATTAAGATGAGGAATACAGTGCCATACACCCTCATGTTATTTAGCATGGCACTGGAAGCATCGTGGGCACCGGATGGATGAAAAATTGCTGCTTGTGGCACAATATATGTCTGAAATGAGAAAGCAAAAGCAAGCTGAAGGAACATTGAAAGAGAATTCTGTCCGGGATCATGTACCTATACTGGCAATGTAAATCACTTTCCATTTTACAATATGCTCTTCACTGGGAATCCTCATCTTAACAGGAAAAGTCAAGAGATAACAGCCTGTTCTACGTCAGTAGAACAACTGAGCCAACTTTATCAATCATGACCATGAGTCTTGGATTAAGTCATACTTCCACCTGTGTTGTCAGAAGAGCTTCTTGTCTGGACACCCAGCTTCCAAAGGGAAGCACTAATGGTACAGAACTGGACACCACGAAACTGGAGACCTCTAGTCTCTTCCTGTGAATGTGTACACAAACATGGGACAAGAATACTGGGGTACTTTCTATATGTTATTTGTCTTTAAAGCAGGACTACTCCGGTACTACTCACCAATAAAATCTCAATGGCACCAAGGATATACATTGCTCCTGCAAATGTTGTTCCCAAATAGAAGCACAGCCCTACAGCTCCACCAAACTCTGGCCCCAATGATCTGGATATCATGAAATAGGAGCCACCAGCTATGAAACAAGAAAAGTGAGAATAAAATTGTGGTTTATTAAGTTTTTAAATATTCACAACAAGAATACAACAGATTTTTATACTGTGTATCTGCTATTTTGAGATTCAATTAAGCATGTGTTTTGTTAGCACAGAGGGAAAAATCAAATAAGCTAGTCTTTAGCCTTATTGATACTAAGAAGAAATACTAGATAGGAATTCAGGCTTTGTATCCTGGATTAAGCAAACTTCTCTGGAATAAAACCGTGTGAACAGCTTATAGCAATTTAGGGTTTGGGTTTTTTTTTCTTTTTTTAGCACAAATGAGATTCGCTAACTACACTTACCTGGAACAACACCATTTGTGGCAATAGCACTCATTGATATGGTTGTCAACATAGTCTAGGGAAAACAGGGAAAAGGAAGCAATTATGTCAACAACATTTTTTAGAACATAACTTATTTCTTGATAAAATAAAGCTGCCATTGCATAGAGGATACATTATTTCTATTTATTCTGCCTGTCATTATCTAAAAGAAAAAAAAACAAGGGCAGGAGGAATTTAATCATCGAGCTGTTGAGACTTCTGTTTGAGGGATGGCCACTGCTTTATCAGGTCAAACAGTGGGTGTCTCCAGACAAAGCAAGAGAACACAGGTGTCCCTCCATCTGCAGAACTGCAATTCCAACAAGGGCTAGTCCAGCAGAGCAGGCAGCCACCACCTGGGACGGGCATGGAAAACAGTTGTGTGCTGAAGAAACACAGTTTTTAAGACTGTATCTACACTAGATAAAAGTTTGTCATTTTAGAAGTACTAGTAAAAAAAAAAAATCCCACGGCTATGAGCATTGGGGAAGTGTGTCTGGCAAAAATCTGGCTTCTCTTTCCACAAGCATATACAATGCTGCCCCTCCAAGTTTGTCAATAGTTTCACAGAGGTTATGTCACATGCATTATTCTACCTAAATACTTACACAACAGCAGCAAAGCAATACAATCAGGAAAGACTGAAGGACTCCAGCCATTCCCACCATCCAAGTCAGCCGAAGGAAGAGAATAACCCCAAAGATATTCTGCATGCATGGTAAATACACCCCCATCAGGGTGCCCATGCTGGGTGACTGAAAAAAAAGAAGTTTACATTCATTAACTGAAATTATTCAAAGCACAGATAATCAAGAAAGCCTAGAAGTTCAGGTTTTTAAACGGTAGAAACCTGGGAAACATAAGGTAGACACACTCAAACGCTGTTGTGCTGGACTTCCACAAAACACAAAGCAAATTCCAAAGTCATGAATTTCTGAGCAAAATCCTGATCCTATCACATCTTCACATTTTAAGTAATTACCCTTTAGCATTTAATACAAATTACTAACAACAAAAAATATATTTATTTGTTTTATTGTAGATCTACAGATATTCAAGTATGAAACCTGTCAAATGCTGCAGACCCAGAGTAAGACTGATCCTACCCTACTCCCCAAGTTTATAAATTCGTGCCATGGAAAACACACTTTTTTGATGCTATGACTAGAAAAGATTTGGAAGCAGTCTGGAGACATGGACAACGTATTTTCTTCCATTTTCTGTATTCCATGTAAAACTAATAGTTCTGCCTTTTCTTATGTTTAATGTCAGCATTAGACTCTGAATTACTTTTGACAGCAACTGAGAAAATACAGGTTAGTTATGTGACTTCACAGGAAGTGAATGGATGGCATTCAACATAGCAGCCTGCAGAATTCTCCTTTGCCCAAAGAGCTATTGTCAAAGATCCAAAATAATGACATCACAGTGCCACTGGTAAGGGCTTCATTTCAAGGAATAAAAAAGTGTTTGCCGCATTGGCACACTGACACCAGCAGCATTTCAGAGTTCCAAATCTCTGTGGCTTCCTGCCAAGACATTTCATTACTTCTGCCTTCTGAGGTTTTCATTTGCATTTAAAATTATATTGAATTCTATATCACAGGGGGAATGGAGTCTAACTTCTAAAAGGCTCATCCCTTTTTATACTCCCTTCTATAAACCTGAATTACAAAATATATTATAGATAGACAACATTTAAAGAAACTCTTGAACAATCATTTAAATGGTAAGGATATTACAGGGAGGTGACAGCACTTATTCAAATTTGACTCCACACAGCATTAGCTAAATGCAAAAATAAACAGGTCACGTGTACCTTTTTAAATAAATAATTACTATTGCTTTGGATTAATGACTAAAGACAAGCACATTACTCTTAAAGTGATAAAATGGCTGTCAAAACCTTTACCTAGGGTAAGTCAATAGTGCATTCAGTACACAAAGCAAAATCCTAGAAGAATTAAATGTTTATAAGATCATCAGGTCAAAATAAGAAGCCTAGGAATTTAGTGCTTCGACTTGCAATTACATGCTACAATTCAGAATTTTCTCGTCTGCATAAGGAATCTGCCCTGACAGAGATGAAAGAAAACTGTGCCCAAGAGCATGATCTGTATTATTCTTTGTTAGAAATGCCAGGAATTGCTGACTGAATTTTTTTAAGTCAGCTTTGAATTCCTTGTGTGACTAAAGCTAAAACAGATCAACCTCATACACACTACAACTCGTGTGAACCTCCTGAAGTAAAGCAGGCAACAGAATCACATGTTGAGGGTTTGCAATGAAGTAACCCTATGAGACCTACCAACATGGGGGCAGACCTGTTCTTCAGCTGTTCCAGTGCCATAGTACACAAAAAAATTTCCCTAAACCATAACCTGCCATTGTATAAAAATTACCATCATAAAGAACTAATCTGATCAGCTTTATTGGGATTATGTATAAGGACAGAAGGAATTGTTGTCTTTTGATAGTAACAGAAAGGACACTTGTATGTAAGTGTCCTGATCAGGGCGAGGTAAGGATTTTTTACTGTTGAGTTGCTCCAGTGCTGTTGTGAAAGAGAATCTTCACAGGGTATTATTTATAGTGTACCTGTTTCCTCAAGGAAGGGGAGGTTTAGATACTTCTGATTCCAACACCTTCATCTGATTCACACTGTGTCTTCAACTGCATAAACAGTAACTGAGAAATGACTAAATATTGCCAGGCACTGGCAGATTTTACCCAGCACAGGGGCTTCCCATTCTTACATTAATGCACGCTTTGCCTTTCAAGAACACATTCCACATAATTTTATCATCTATCTGACCATTCATCCACCAGTCCCTCCTCTCACAACATCTCTGAATGCAGCAGCCAGCATCACGTGAATTTATCAGATGTGTGGGTATGTCAGAGATAAAGGAGTTAAACAGTTCGTCAAAACTGGCATCTGAGAAAAGGAAAGAAACCTGTTGCTCCTACACAGAAGAAGCAATTCTGTGTATTCTGTGTATTCTACATGACAGTCTTCCAAACTGTGAAGCAGGTGACTTTTCAGCCTACCCTTTACACACTTCCCAACACCTGCTTCCTTTGCATAAGAATTCACTTTAGCTCAGCTCTTTCCTCTCTTCTGCCCTGTGTCCCTGCAGCTTTGCTCCACTGTTCCATTATCTTCTCCCTCTCCCTCTTAAGTGACCTCTTACACCTATCAAGTTACAAGCCCACTTCAGCCACAGAGGAAGAGAAATTGTGCATTAGTTGTATAGTTGTGAGACCACTGCGGAGCAGAGCAGCCTAGGAAATGCCTAAGTGTCAGTCCACAGCCAAAACCCAAGCCACAGCATTACTAAGCGTATCTTGGGTATAAAAGTTTAGTCTAGATTTTCTTACCCTGTGGCAAAAAAATACTTGTAAGAAAGAATGATCCACAAATGCTACTTGAACCAGCTTGTGCACAGAAATATTTAACATCGGTAATCTGCAGTGATTTGACCCTTTTTTATAGCATCTGACCATCACTAAGTGATACTAAACCAGTGCTGAAGTCTAAACGGAATACAATCTGAAACAAGAAGGGTATTATTATGTTCAGCCTCAACAGCAACCAAATGAAAAAATATAACACCTCATGCTGAATAAAGGAAATAAAACACAGAGACATTTTGAAGAACACTGTTTTAGAACAACCAAGAAGGGATAGAAAAATCTCGAAAACAGTCGCTATTTCAGTGATGCAGATCATGTTTCTGTTCACTCTCATCAGCTGCAGACACATAATTTATATAAATATTGATCGGAGTCTGAAGGACACTATTTCGTTTGTGCCAGTATGATGGGTTATTAAAGTACTTGGCTGCAGGGCTCAGGGACATTGATCAGCAATGACAGCTCTTATAGTTGCTCTGTAGCATGAAGACAGACAGCACAGAAATGAACTGTCTTATTAAATATACATGGACTAAAATAGTTTATCTAATTTTTTCCATCATGAGAAGGGGATATTTCTGTAGCACTGTGACTATTAAGTGCTTTATTATAAGACTGTATTTAGAAACAAAAAAGCAACCCCATTTCTACCTTATCACATGGAGTTGTGTCAATTGTACCTGATGTGTACCTAACACAGAATGCTACTACCAAAAATATTTAGTGGGGATGCTGAAACAGGATAATATGTTCATATCAAGATGTTTTGCACTGAAATGAAATGAATTTAAAAGGATCTGATTTGGTGGGCGGGGGTGTGCTAGGTCACTTAAAGGTATTCACTGAGAGAGACCTGTCTTGCCTGCTCAGAGAATGACAACCACTTAGTGAAAGGATTGCTTTCCTCAGTTCATTTCTGAATATCAGATCTAGAACCTGCTCATCAGCCTTGCTCCAGTTCTTGTCTATGAGATGCCAATTCCAGTGAGTGACAGGCAGGTTACTTTTTGTCACACTGGCAGGGTACATGTTTGCTGAGCACATCCAGTACAGGATTTAGCAATAGGTGGATTCATAATGCTGGCCCTTACACAGACCTGCTGAGGGGCTAGGTGGACTGCCACACTTCCATACTCATGCTCAAATGGGAAGGATAAAGTAACAGCAGCACGGTGATTTATACTTTGAAGATGATTAAAAACAAATGTGTAGAAAAATCCCATTTGCACAGTTTCTGAATACCTTCAATCCATAGCCTTGTATGCTTTTGAATTTTCTGGGTTTAATGGCTGTAATTATTGGCCAAGTTAATATTCAATCATCTTATAGTCTGCAAGATGTTTAAAATTTTATATTGCTCATGGCAATATAAACTGTCGTTATGATATTGCAGCTGATGTAATTTATCCCAGAGACAGACATGGAGGCTAAGACTCCCTTAAGGACACTGCAGTGTTTACACAGAAAATACTGAGATATTAATGCAGGATGATACTGTCACTTTTGGAGTGGTTTACCAAACCCAGAAAACATCTGAGAAGTCTGCAAAAACACATTTTTGGGACATGGGAAAGCATAATTCAGGACAATCCAGTTATTAAGCCTAAACTCTATTCTGCCCTAGAAGCAAAGCTTTAACAAGGACAACGGTCTTTTTTTTTACGGCAGGAAACAGCTTGAAAATACACAAGCACTTATAGAAATCATATCTAGATGTAAAAATATTAACACCACACTTTTTTAATGTCAACTTATAGTACCAGAATGCAGTCCTTGCACCCAGATGACCTTCGTTCTGTCTTGTGATGATATTGACCACAATATTGCAGCACTTTAGTGCATGTGGTGTCGGATAAAATTGAATTTTAAGCTTCATGCTGACTAAACAACTTTGTTAACCCCAGTGTAAAACCGTGCAGAGTAAGGAGCTGGAGTGTGAGTAAGGGTGTTCAGCATGGGGTAATATGCACGTTCTGTGAGAACACTGCTGATTTTCAACACTATCACTGCCATCTCTTTCTGAAATGGCTCAGACTTTGACAGGGCAGCGCTATTAGATCTGCAGAATTCAAGTGCTATCTTAGCTTCCTGAAAATCTTTCTTTTGACAGAATTTACAAGCAAACTGACAGGCCTGCAAGAGCCATAAAATGCAACCACACCACTCGCAGGTGTGGCATTAACCAAAACACCTGCAGAGGGACTGCCAGAGGAGAAGAGGAGCAGTTAAATACTCCCTTCCTGATAGAAATCTAACTACCAACAATCAAGCCTCAACTGCTATTTAGTTATTACAAGGCTGGCCCAAATGGGCAAACCATCTAAATGCAGATCCTTTGGGGCAGAATTCAGTTGCCTAAGTGCCTAACAGCAGAATGACTCCTGAGCTGCCCCAGGGTGTTCAATCTGACCTCCACCCACCACTCTAGAAGGGTGTTGCCTCCTTCAAATCCTGTGTCATACCTACCAGGCTTGTAGAGATGTGTTAGATAGCACTGGTCAGCTAAAACAGCACTAGGAAAAAGCTGGGGGGCGGAGGGGTGTTGTTTTGTTGTTTATTCGTATCCCTTTCTTATCTAAATCCACACCAACCGAAGGGAATTGCACTGTAGTGTGCAGTGCTTAACCACTACATCTGCCCTAATTCTTTGGTAACCTCTGGTCCCCTAGAGAGTTCTATGTCATTTCTTTGCAAAACTGTCATGGCTCCTAACAGAGGTTAAGAAAAAGCAGAAAGCAGCACAGCTCTCCAGAAATCACATAAGGAATCATCCCATTCATCAGCTGGCCATGGAGAGAATCTTTACTTACTTTTGATACTTTCTTCTTTGATCCATCAGTACTTTCTGCTTCTTCATGTTCCTTAACACCTTGGGTAAGATTTGTGTAATTGACCAACTTGCCAAGGAGAGATGACACTTTTGGTCGTATATCAAGTTCTTCCTGTGGAAAAAGACAACTACTCAACTTCTGCAGTTCACAGCATTTATGAAGAGAGACTGGGGTCCCACCTTCCTTGGAATGCCTGAGGCTACCAGGGAACACATCAGGAAAATCATCCAGGGAATGACAGACTATTTCATTGTGCCTGAACCACTGATTAGAGGATTTAATTTTCTGAAAAGATGGCAACTCTGACAGCAAAAGGCTACACCAAAAGGTCTGCACTGCATTCTTCTCCTTAGGTGCTAAAAAGCAAAATTACAGCAATAAAGAAGTCTGAGCCTTGGCACTGTAAGAAAATGAATGTGTACCTTGCACGTATCTCTAATGTCAACTGACATCAACAGACATACTTTTAAAAAGGTCAAGTTGCCAAACAAAGCAGAGGGATCAAATCAAGGGGAAAAAAGAACCGGAACAAAATCATTCCCTTCCCCTTTCTCTTTGAAATTAAAATTTCTTACATGTCTGCACAGTAAGTAACACATGGTAAAGAGAAACAACTTTCCACACAGGAAAAACTGATTGAGACAAACTTTGCTGTCTGCAGTTTTATCATATGTTTATGTATCACCAGGGACAGTTTCTGGCAAGTTTGTTATTGTTATGTGCTTTGCACTTGATGCAGAAACTGACGCCAAATGGATCATCCCTAAGGGGATGCCATGAGCCAAGCACCCCTTTTCTTATTTCTTCCTCTGATCTGACCTGCAGTAGTTCACATCTTTAAAAACCTGGTTACAATTCCTCACAGAAAGAGGTTAAGACAGTATGTGTCTCCCGTTCAGTCAGCTGAGCAGCATGGCCTTTAGGATGCTCCTCCCACTATTTAGTCCCACAGAAGAGCCTGCAAACTTGGTGTGGTCCTGTGCTATCGCTTATGGCAAAAGCAGGCATGTGAGTAGCAGCAGCCCGCCTCAAGTACCCAACTCTCCACAACCTACAAGTGAGTTTATCCTGATCACAGATTTACTGTGTCTTGGAATGAGGAGATACTACAGCTGGGAACGTGCCTCAAAGTCTTTTAGCTCAAGCACACTGTCTGCAAACATGGTGGCAGCCTTTCCATGGTGCACTCCTGTGCAGCAGCAGGTTGGTTCTACTTACCCAAGCTCTTTCCCACACTGCTAGACTGTGCAGGTACCAACCCGTCAGGGTGCAGAGCCAGCTCACGCTGCCCCACACCAAGCTCCCAGAATGGGAAACACGGGGCACGTATAACCAATGTTGCTCTGAAGCTGTAACTCAGAAGCCCAGCTGGAAAGCCACACAAAGTCCCTCTGCACCAGTTCCCAGCACCTGAGCTTCTGAAAACATTTTTGAGAAACTAGGTCTTAGTGTGCCGTAACACATTGGCATTTAATGCAGTGCCAGTGAGGTGGGGGTGTGGAGGGTTCTGCTGGGCTTGGTGTGGCTCCAACTGGCCTCTGGTGTGAGCGCCTGGTCCTCCTTCTTTCCACATGGAAACAGTCACTTCTCTCTGCCCCACGGTCCAAACTGATCAGAATATCTGAGCTTTTTCATCACACAGGGTATCTCTGCCTGCTGATACCTCAGACAAGAGACACACATCCACAAAAAAAAGCACGTGAGAGAGAAAGATGTGCTTAATCCCTCCCATTTTGGAAGATCAAAAATCACATTAGGAGTATAAAACCCAGTCAGAAATTACCTCAAACAAGGCCAGATTTCTGTCATAGTAATCACCTCCCTTGCCCGCTTCTGTACTGTTCAGGAAAGGACTGTTTTCTTTATGGTTGCCATGACCTGCAAAGAAAAAAAGAAACAGGTTTTGAATAAGCAGAGAAAGACAGACTTTGTAACCTTGACAAATCCATAGGGAATAAACTTGTTTAGTCAATTGAATTTGTTTATTTTAGTATCTTAAGTTATGCAACGTTAGCACTATCAGAGGTGTTACTCTAAAGGTAGAATTATTTCTATTTCTACTCCTGTATCTCATTAAAATAGAATACACAGTCACCTCAAAGCAAAATTTATAAGTAGGGTCACAGCTACAAGGCTTATGTGCCTTTATTCTCTAATGCTCACTTCTATAACTCTTTCTTACATAGAATAGTGACAAGTGATAAGACAGTTCTCATGCACTTAGAAATCATTATTAACGCTAAGAGCAACTTTTGAGCCGTTATGTCCGAACTGATTAGGTAGATTTAGTAAGACTGAACACTTCAAAGACTAGATTCTGTTAGTACAATACAAGTAGACAGATACCAAAGCACTCCCTCCCTTGTTTTTTATTATTGTTTGTTTTTTATTATGCCCACTAATCCCAGACATTAAACACACTCATCATGCCTTTACCCTTACTGTGTTTTGAACATTTAGACTGTGCATTCTTCAGACTCCTCTTAAAGTTAAAACCTAACATCAAGTACAGCAAAAGCAGAGCATTCACATACACAATGAACAATGTTAAAAAAATGATAACATGGAAGATCAGTAGAGCTTTCTGTAACAAGTAGTAACTTAAAAAAAACCCAACCAAACAAGGGCACTATAGTTTAAAATAACCTTTGGAGAGAAAAAAAAAAAAAGAGATTAACTTTATTTCCATCTTCAGAAATTCTCAGACCTGTGTCTCCCACTACACTCTGCTTAACAAACAAAAATTCTTTTCTTCTGCCTGTACCTCTTCACTCCCTACTCTTTCAGCCAATACAAATGAAAGATTTCCAAGAGCATCTCCTTAAGAAAGGATCAATCCAAGGAACACTTTTTTTTCTATTTACAAAAGAAGTAACCACTAAAGAAATTAAAACTGAAAGAAAAATTATTATCCCAAATGAAAATACTGCAAGTTAAAGAAGTATTGTACACTGAACACACCAAAAGCAAGACATTAAACAGCTGGATTTTTTTGCACATTTTTTCAATTATTAAGGTAATTAATTCAGCAATACTACAATAAATTATTTTAATATAATTGAAGTGAAAATATCTGTGCCCTCTGAAATCTGAATCAACTTGCAATATGAACTTAACAGGCAAACAGAAGAGTCCTCCCCTACACACAGGGATCAGCACACACCGCACTGTTACAAAAGTAATTGTTATAAGCCAAAAAATTATGAGAACATTCAGTACTATTCTTACTGAGGGGAAGGGATGCATGGAAAGCAGCACAATTTGCTGGAAATTGCTGACCGTGCTTTGAACAAAATTGTTGGAAAAACAATATTCACAAAAAACAGAGGGATTTTCAAGCTTCTAGAAGTAAACAGCTGATCAAAAATATAGGTAGAGAGCAGTTTGCTGTGTTTACATGCCTATTGCCTTCTCACAGCTCTGACACAAGTAACCTCAAAATGTTAATTAGCAGCTGCCTTGAACAAGTGGGCTCAGCTTATTTGCTGATCCCACCTACATGTGAGAAATGCTCACTTTGCTGTACCTTGTAAAATTTTTTACTAGAAAAACATCAGTAAGCTTAACCATACAGCATCAAAATCAAATGTTTATCAACTTCAGCAAGGTAAAAATCTGCAAAAATTCCCTACTTGCTGTATTTGTTAAGTCTACACTGGCAGCAGGACTATAGCAGATCAATTTTGCTGCGGTGCTCTAAGCTGTGCTGCAGTCCCACCTTCTTGTTGTGGTTAAAGTACATTTGTGATTTTTGATGAGGAAATGGAGTTATCTGCCATATACATTTTACTCATTAAACTGGACACTAATGATGGTGCAAATGATGACAACAGCAACACAAATAGCCTACTTGATTCTTCAAGACTGGTCTCTACAGTATCTTCTCACCATTACACTTTACCAAACACAGTAGGGTCATGAGCAACTTTGATTTGTTTCCTCATTGCTCATATACTATGTAAGAAATCCTATATACTATATAGGATCCTGTATACTCACGCTGGTGACTGAATGTTTGAAATATCAGACTGATTTTTTTTTTTTAATCACAGTGATTTTTAAATCAATTCTTTGCTGTCCTAGTTTTCCTTGTTCTTCCATCAGGAACCTTATCTTACTATTGTCTCAAGTCAATATAAATGGGTATTCCCTTACTTGTAATGCTTACAGAAATTCTCACCCTTTTGATGTACAAAATCACACTGTTGCCAAGACAACTCATACTTTCAATCTCAGATATAGTATGACAACTGTTTCGCTCTTTCAAAATGCCAAGTCTCTCATTACCATCATCAATATAACTATCCTTATTTAAGAAAGATCACTTCATGCCATCTCCCCGAGTCTGACAAAGACCAGTGACTTAAGGTGAATCTTCAACTTCATTGATATTATTTTTCAGATGCAACTTCATTTTATCAGCAGTGAATTTTTCAAAATTGGTCTCTTCAGAAACTCTCTCAAAGAGCTTCCATCTTCTCTCTCATTCTCAATTTGTATGTTCAAGCATCACCATTAGATTTTCCTTCCAAATTTGACCCCTTGGTGTGCTCGCTTTATACACCTTCCTGCACACAGGAAGCCCAAACAAAGCAAACTGCAATAGAAACATTAGTAGAACTAGTGACTGGAAATAGAGTATTGGTTTTGCAGTTGCTAGGGCACATCTTCCTCTAGATGATAGAGAAATACAACTGGCTTTTTACCACATTCACAGTGCTAGCTCCATTATCCTGTAATAACATACAGATTATGAATTACTGCAGACAATGCAAAAATAAAAGGGGCCTTTCCTACTAATCTAATGAAGTGCCACATTAAAGCCCCTCTCAAACACTGTACACTTTCAACAGGAAGTGAAGGAGCGTAAATTTATATGCAAGTTCTTTACAATGACACCCTAGTTTCACTTCACCACTAAGCAGAACTGGGTGCTGCAGAGATGTGTGCTGATTCAAGAAGGGTGCTACATTGCTAAGTTAAATACAGCTAATTAAATGACAGCCAAAAATCACCTTCACCACACTTGCATGTTCAATGCAATTTCTACTTTTCAGACATGTTCTAAATTAAAGTGTTCATCTTACTTTCTCTCTTTCCATATTCTGTTTCCATTTCACAAGTAAAACCTATAGCAGATGACCATTTCCTCCAGAAGAATCGCAAATGTTCTTTGACAAAACAGAACGGAACAGACTGCAGCACAATATATAAAGTGCACTGCAATAAAAGCTTTGTCTGATATATTCTGTCTGCTAATAAGCAATACCAGCAGCTTCCAACAGACTTACTTGCACGGGAAGAGCTTGTTATCTCCATCAGTTTTGGAAGAGAGTGGATGTGACCTCGGAAAGCTACTCTGGGGAATTCTTGCCCCAGCTTCACATGAGGGCAGTTTACATTCTGAAGCACGAAGTCTCCTGGGCAAGCACCATCCTCTGACATGCATACAGTTTTCCACATTCTTAGTTATCAAGTCTTGGTCTTGGCCAGTAGCTATGTGGTGTTAGTTTTCATCATGCAAGATTGTTTTGCAAGGAACATTTCTTAAAGAGGGAGCTATATACTCTGCAATAGAGAACAATTGATTTGCCTTAGTGCCTAATTAATCTCAAATTTGAGGCAGGCAAACTTTATTCCAAGTAGGCTATTGTTTCCTCTTCACTTGTTTCGGTGCTTCTCAGTCTTCATTATCTTTCAATAATTAAGGCATTTTATTTCTGAATGCTACCAGTTCTCTTCCAAACCAAATAATTCTATTTGCAGCCACCACTACAACTATACAGTTTATCTAAACATCTCCAGCATAGTTCCCTGAACATTTTAGATCTCCCCTACTCAGATATAGACTCAGATCTATAGAACAAGTTCCTCATCATATGGATAACCAGAGTTCCTTAAAACATTAAAGATGGTTCATGAACAAAACCTACAAACTCTAAGTGTGCGTACTCCCAGACATACAAACACAAGCTCAGAAGACAGAATAAAAGCAATAAATGGATGTCCAAACTTTTGGCTACCTTTTATCTCATTGCCGAGAAAAAACACTGTGGCTAAATCTGTAGCAGATATTTTACTGATTGGTTTTATTTTGTTCTTCTCCAAAAGGTTAATGTTGTCTTTACTTAAAAAAAATGAAAAGAAAAAGATTAAGAACACAGAGGACAGTATCCATGTTACTGTTTTCCTTCTAGGAGAGGATTAGGCGAGACAGACATAGTTTCACTGCTTGAGCGTGCTGAATGCAAGTCTTTTGTGCGAGCCACTGCATTTTCTTTAGTAACTGAGGGATGAAAACCAGAATTTAGAGAGCATTACAAACAAAACACATATATGAAATTAACTAAAGAACAGATCAGTGAGGATAAATGAAAGCTGAACAATTAGGCATAGTGAGATTATTGTAAAGAGCAGGAAGGTTCACAGCGATAAGGTGTACTCAGCCAGACTACTAAAATAACCATCCCTGTGAGAAGGTGGCAAGAGCAGTTGCATGGCTTGACCTGTCAAGGTTTTATTCTCCTCTACTGTCAGCTTCTGAACTCCCTTATAGAAAACCACCACTCCCCTACTTCATCATGTTCAGGTAAATAAGTGGAAATTAGTGCATCTTGAAACAACTGCAGATTTTTCCACGTGGACACGACTAAGTCAGAAATGCTCACCTACTGCTTATGGAAGCTTTATCCACCTGGCAAGTTAAGGCGTGCTGAAGGCACAGATAGTTTGACCAGCTTCAGTCTGGCCAGCAGAGATAACACAGGAACTAAAACAGTAAATGCCAGTTAAGCTACAATAAGGTTTAAAATATTAAAGAAAAAAAATTCTGAAGAGGGCTGAACTTTGATAACAAACTTTTGCCACTTTGCTTCTACAGGCAATGAGCCAGTTAAATGCCAATTGGCAGAGGCACACACACCATGCTCACAGTATCTCAGGTGGAACAGCCTCAGACAGGAAAGCTGGACAAAGCTCGAGATACGGCTGTGACCTGTGATGATGGCATGCAGGGCTGCCATAATCCTCCCTACCTGAAATGTCAAGAGTTACATCTTAAGTGACAGGCTAAATTTCTTCAAATAATTTTACTGCGAATCAGAGCACAAGTCAGAGCGGGAACTGAAATGCTCAGCTTGACAAAGAAACCTGTTGGTTTACTTACCTCCATAACTGACAAACAACAGATATTTCCTAGAAAACCCAGCTCAAAGGACAGCTCAACACGCCTTCCCTCAATATAATTTAATTTCTGGAATAGCCTGAGAGTTAATATCTCACTTTTAATTGTACTGTGCATGTACAGACTCCTTTATGTATACCACAGTAAAAAATATTGTAATGAAACAGCCTGTCTAGCAGCTAACACCACTTTTTGCTGTTATTCAGACACTATTTCACAAGTATCACTGGCTACAAAGCCTGTGATAGTTAAGGACACAAACCGAGCCATTTTCATGCCCATGGAACATCATTTAATCTGACTATTTCTTTAGTTAAAAAAACACATTCATACTTTTAATACTCCATCTACAAGTAACACTGGAATCTAAGATTAGAAATCAGAGTTGACATCCAAGTAGTTGCTGTGGATTTCCTTTAACCTAATTTCAGCTATCTAAACAGCAGGCAGTTATAACCAAGTAGTCACACAGCCTCACTTTTCACTCAGAAAGAGATGGCCCAATTAACTGATCCCTGGAGTGCCTCCTGTGCACCTTGGCATGCTGCAAATTACCTCTAAAGAGAACCTAACTTAAATAAAAGCCTAATTTATGGGTGGTTTAAGGTATGCAAAATTTATCCCACTTTGGAAAGAAAGTTAGTTCTGTTCTGATTTATTTATGCATTTCCAGATTTTCATGTGTCAAGATGTTCTGCACATTTCTTCACAACTGGCTATTAAGCCAGAATTTATTTTGATTTTTTGACCACAAAGCCAAAATAGGTTTGCTACATTGAACTGTTCTCACAAGACCTAGGAACAAATGCATACACCCACGGTAGGTATTCTACAGGGGAAAAAAAGTTAGAGAAACAATGGGATTCCTCCAAACAGAAATTATTGCATAACTAGGTAATTTTATTAGTCACAACATTATTTTTGAGGACATTTGCTCACAGCCTTATGGATGAAGTTTTTATATTAAAAGCTGTCCATGCCCGTTTTTATTACACTTTGGGGTTTTGGTTTGTTTTTAAAACAGTTCCTGAGAAAGCCCTTCCCAGATGTCAATAAGGATAATGCTTTCCCAAGCACTTGTACTGTTCCTCCCAAAGGCTGGGTGATGTTCAGAGCATTCTGCTTGTCACCCACTGAGTATTGCTGAGGAAAAGAAAAACCTCAACACCTTTCTTGGCCTTTGCCAGCAGTTCAAGGACCCTGGTACCTCCACATTTCAGGAGCCAAGCATTCAAGAGTACTGTTGAAGTATATCAAGAGACTGACATATCAGCATAATCTAAAAAACATGTAGGTGACAATTTGATTTCAAACACATTCCAGATCTCCTTATATTCTTTAATTATGTGGTTCCTCACATGTGGCTGGACTAAACAGAACTCCTTACGGAACCTTCTTCTTGGTTCATTTGGGAGACTGCAACAAATAAGTCTATGTACAATCATGTCTTTGCAGATATCATTAGCTTTAAATTTCCTGAACAGACATCGGATACGGCTTCTTTTCTTAAATTACTCACTTTCAACAACTTAGCAGAATTCCTAATCCAATGTCAGCAGCAGTCCAAAGTAGAGATTTTCTTTTAAATAATAATAAAAAAGAGAGACTATTAGAAATATTTGCTTCTACGTGAATAGCACACAACTAGTCAGAAACATGAAGCATTTCTAAAACAAAACTTCTCATTACAAACTTGCGACAGCAGAACATGCAGCCGACAGCATGGATCGGACAATGAGAAATACTTATTTTCCCTTTAGCTACAAAGTAGTCAGTATTATCCAAAGCACTTTTTTCATGCAAAACCAGAAAGTCATGATTTAACTTTCATGTTTTTCAATACTGAAACCAAAAATTTCTTTATTTTGCAGTAGCAAGACAGTGACAGTGACATTCCAAGCTCAGAAAAAAAAGTTCTCAAAATGTTTTGATAACTCCACTAAGTTCTTGGGTTGGAGGCAGGCTATTTTAGGTGTGGGGGTTTTTTTTAGGAGTATTATATTTACATCAGAAATAGAAGCAACAGGAAATAAATAGCATTGCATCTAGATAGATAAAACTCATTCACACTACAAACGAGTCATTGGTAATGAAATAACCCTCAATGCCAGTTCACCTTCAGCTACCAGGTCTTTTTCACTTAAGGTGGCAGAAAGCAGGCACTATAAAATCCCAGCTGACCCAGTATTTTATGAAAATAAAGGTCAAAGTCACACTAGATAACAACCCATGCAACAATAAGGCTATATGAGAGGAAAGCACAGCAGAATGAAAGGACAGATCTTTCCCTGGATAGCTTTTAGGCAGCAAAGAGATCTGTACTTGAAACACAGGCTCGAACTCAGTTACACTGACAACACTGAACGCTCACATGCCTGATCCAGACACGCACTTCCATCAGGAACTGCAGCTTAGAGACCAAACTATTGACATTCATGGGTATATTAAGAATACATGGTGTTCATTCATTATTATATTATGTAATAACATTATTTGTTTGACTGTCAAATTGACACTGTCAATATAGTTTTGTGTCTACTGATTTTTACCCAACTAACAAAGGTGTGATTCTTAAGATTCATTACGCACTACACAGCAGATACCATGTACATATTTATAATCAGCAACAGCTTTGGCATCTACAAAAGTGACACAAAGTGCAATTTTACCAAAAAATAAATTAGGAAGATGCATTATTGATAACATGTTCATTCCACTGAAACAGTTCAGAGTTCAAAAGACTGCATTTGCCTGTGTTCTGCATGAAAGAAACAGCAAAAGCTTTCCCAGACAACAACCTATGCAACAGTTAGGCTGCACCAGAGCACAAAATTAAGTGTACAATTAAGCACAGATCTTGGATTTATCGCTAGATAAACATGTGAAATTACTATCAGACTTCTACTGTACTTTACAGAACTAGATTAGAGAATATCTTCACCAATCAAATTAACTGATCCTACACAACTTGATGGATTTAACAACTTAATAACCTTGTGTTTCAAAAAGTGAAATGATTTTATTCTTCAGTTAAGTTACACTGATAGTTTCAGAACAATTGTCCTAGAAGCCCTACAATTCTTTGTAGGTACTAATATCAACACAAAGTACTTACCCTTTAGCAATAGCTCTTTGCCATTTTCAGTAATTTGGTTTACCATTATTCTTCTTCCTGCTCTTAGCACATGCTCTAGTAAATGCCTTCCCCGTGGAGTCCTGAGGATTGGACAAGTTTAATAATATTGTATTCCCAAAAGAACTTTCTTCTACCTGCTCTGACAAAGTGCTGGTTGCAATGTTGAATTGGACTTCCAGGACACAAGAGTTTCTTACAGAAAGCTAAGCCAACACTGATATAATCCTGGCACTATAATCCTTTCAACACCGAGAAAACATACAAATGTCAGGATCTTACTCAAAATGCTATTTGTCAAATCCAGGCCCAGCCACATTTAAGAGGCACACTGCCAGCTCTGCACACTTACTCAGAAAAGTGTGCCACAAAACTGCTGCTTGCTCAGCGTGGAATCAGACAGCATTTTAAACCTGCTAATGCCACGAAAAGTATAGCTCTGTGACGTTAGCCCTACAGGCATTTCAGCTTTCAAGTGAAAACAGCGATCTATTTCTTTCCATCTTCAATATGTTATAATATGGTTACCATTAACCACATTATATACAAGATTGCAAAAAAAAGCATCAGCACAATGAAATGAGAGGTTTATATAAGATACACAAGTAAATACTAACTTGATGATTCTAAGCAGTTCATAATTACCAGAACCCCCATCATTCTGCCCATTCACAAGGAAGTCCTCTAGATACCAGCACACACCACACTGAGACTTATCTACATGATACAGTAGGTACAGTCACCAAGAATGCCTGTGTAATTAAATATGTCAAATCACTTTTGAGAAATTGGATTTAGGAACACACATCACTTAGGAGCTTTCAAAATATAACTTGTCATTGCCAGTTGAAAAAAACCCGCTGTAAAAAACAACCTTTGTACTTCACTGTAATCCACTTCAGAGGTTCTTTCATGTGGATTGACTCCAAATCATTTCTCACAACTATCCTCCCTGGAACTCCATCCTTTCACATGCATGAAGGCACCTCAGATACAGAATACCTTGTATCAAAATACAAGGAACAGCATTCTAGCACTTTCCCTGCCTCAGGAAAAGCCTCTTGCTGTAAAATGTTCTCACTTTCTCTGAGAGACAGTAACATACAGCTATTAGACCAGCATGCAGATTCCATGCAATATTCAATCCAAGTTCACCTTTCTCTCTGATATTAAATACAGAAAATTGTTTTCAGCCCTACAAGCGTTCAGCTGACCATGGCTACACAGTACAAAAGATGAGAGAACAAAACAAAAAAAAAAAAGAGTCAACCCCCCCCCCCGACAACACACACCACAATTTTGGACATACCTGCTGCCTCTTTCAGCTCAACATGGGCCAAAGAAACAATTGTACAGGCACAAACCATAGAGTGAGAGAAAGCAGGTGGGAACAGTGACCATTAAAAAGTCAATACTGCCACCAGCTCAAAAAGCTTCCTACAGGAAACAAGTGGAAAGAGAGAAGGTATAAGCTAGAGTGTAAATATCTCCAAACACGCAAAAAATAACAGAAAAAAGGAGGTTTAATTACTTTCAACATTTCAATGCATTCTATGCATTACATCATGTACAATGTACATTAACCAACAGCTACTATCTACTTTTGGAAGACAGTAGAAAGACATTGGTAACCGGTTACAGGTTATTTTGAAGCCTTAATGTTCTATTAATTTTCAGTTAACTCATACAGAAAGTGCTGAACATCAGATATTTCTTACATTTGAGAAGTACTGTGTTCCATGTGAAAACAAAGTTCATGAGAGACTTTTTGCAACTAAGGAAAGGGGGGGAGGGTGTAGTAAGGGAAAAAAAAAAAAAGACAGTTAATTCTGTATATGGTCCAAGGTTGAGATCCAAGGATGACCCAGTGTGAAGTGCTGCAAACAGCCAAAACTCACTGTAACTCTGGCCATAATACTTACAGAAAGTACAAGTCAGCAAGAGTCTTCTCCAAGGAAAGGGAGTCAACTCCTTCCCAGTGAACATTTTAGAGAGTGGAGAGCACTCTGACATTGCACATGATAAGCAACAAACCACCATCCTTCTAAAATCCATACATTCTAACATACATTTATAAAGAGCCCACAGGTCTTCCAAAATAGCGCAGTATGTTTCACACAGTGCAACACGCAGTACAAACCAAGACAAATTCAGATATCTGGAAAACTCACAGTTGCTTTTATCATCATTTTACAAAAAGTTCATCCATTTGCAAGAGCATCAAAGTAAAGTCAGTACAGCACATTGACTCACAGAAACTTTTCAAAGAGCAATGGGCAACGTTAAATCCCTTTTCTGCTCCAGTCAGAAATTAAGCGGATGCAATAGAATCCAAGTCTAAAGAAACTCAGGGACATTCAATGGTGAGTTTACTCCTGCTAAATATATGCTTCTACCACGAAGTCCACAATACAGTATCTTAAAAGGGCAAAGGCCAAATATTGCAATTAAATCACTCTGTGTGTTGCTTTCAGTTAGAGCTTTAAAGCTCCTTGCGTGTATGCTAAAACCCATCTTAACACCATGCAGATAATCATCCTCCTGTCTGGTTACATAGTATTGGGATCTACCAAACACAACTCAGCTACACCTCCTTTCATGTTTGGCTACCACGTCCCAGAAATTAATCCCTGACATTGCCACCACATTTTCCAGAACACAGAGACACATCAAAAGGGAGTGGTTGGTGTCTGCCTAGGCAAAGAAGTCAAGATGCAAGTTCCATGTGGGAACTGAAGCAAGGGTTGGTTTGTGGTACTCTTTATAACACCTGTGCCCCGGAGATCATGCGCTAAGTACAGGGCGAAGAACACAAACAGGAATCAAGGGAAAGGAAGGGATCCTGTTATGGGGAGATGGACAAGTAGTATTACTGCCTAACACTTCCTATGGTAAAAATCACAGACTGGACAGTTAAAACCTTAGCAGAACAAAGCCAAAAACATTCAGGAGTTGTAGGTTCTAAAATCAAACCTGCAAGACTACTGAAGAACTTCTGCCTTTGTCCTTTGCATCAGCTCTGGACACAAACATATACTATAGCAAGTAGGAGTAAAAGTAAAGTCAATTACGCTACTCAGAAGTGGATGAGGAGGACAAAGCTCCTGAATGCAAAGATAGAAGGCAGAGGAGAAACAGTAATGTGCTGTCCTCTCTCAGAGACAGCAGCAGCTATGCTGTCTTCTTGAATTACTTCTAGTCCTGACTCAAATCTGGCCTCCGACATGGAAATCCAGAGGTGGACTTTGCACACAGTAACTAAGCTCACGGCTGCTCGGCTTGCAAGCAGAGACAAGGTCATAAAACAAAGTGGTATTGCTATAGATAATTTTATGGAGAACAATTATACTCCAGGGCATAAAATCTGTGTTTTACTGCAGCAATCAGCAATTTAAAGTATGCAAGAGCAAGTCTGAACAAGTTTGCCCTCCTTAGGAGTTACTCTAAGTCAGCAAACAGGCAGCTTCTAATGGCACACCATAAAAACCCTTTTTTCCCTTTGACACGGAAGTGAAAGTCAGAAGTTTGGATGGTCTAATCTGCTTCACGATAAGGGGGGAAATGTAGTGACTGAATGATGTTCTAAATCCCTCAGATAAACACCAGAAATTGCTAGCTACTGGTAGGAGATGAAAATAAAGACTGGTAATTACTGTAGGGGAAAAAAAACACATATAGTTCTGTTCAGGCATAATTAGCTTGAACCTATACATAGTACAGCATGCCTCTGCCCTAAACACAGCTCTGCGTCATTGCTCCTCTCCCAGGATCTTGTTATACAATCTCTGCTACAGTTCCCTTCAAGCCACCCTGCAACATCAGCTTACAGCTTTGATTCTCATTTTCAAAGTAATCAATGGTTCGCATCCTAATTATATTATAGACTACATGTCAATCAGTGAAAGAGTTGGGCTTCTAGGACAATGCAGGTCACTCGGGTGGAATGGGGAGTAGGGAGCAAATTAAGCATTCTGGATTCAAGGGGATGGACCTGTGGGCCAAATATCCATGAGACATTAGGCAAACCCAGAATCTGAACACCTTTGGAAATGCTACTACCCTATTCCTTATGCAAATAAGTTTCCCGGCTTCCTGTAGCAGCACTGTGACACCAACACAAAGGTGGGATGATGACCATCCCTTCACTAGAACCAGCCATTTCCTCCCTCACCCCTTGCCCTGCTGCCCAGCCCAGCCTGGCACTGGCCTCTCATCTTCTGCTCAGCAAAATGCCACCTCATTTACATTTCTGACAAGTCGTAGGCTGCCTCCAATCAGCAAAGCAAAACTGTCAAGTTATCAAACCTCCCCATTCATCCATAAGATAACTGAGTCAAAAGCTCTTTTGGGGCAATTAGTGTTTTATTTTGCATGTCAAACTTCACATCTCTGTCCTACAGAGCACAAAGAAGATCAAAAGATGATTAAGAAAGAATTCCACCAAGCACCTTCAATAGCAGCAAAATTTTTGAAAAAATGTTTTCCCAGAGCTGTTCTGACCTATACCTCTGCTGCTCAGACATGAATTATGACTGCTGGAAAGTAAACAGCCTTCTTTTCCAGGCCAAACCTAGCACCTACCACAAAACCTAAAGCCGTATTACATGGCCTGTTAGGAAAAAATGCTACTTCATTAACTCCAGGAACTTCTTTTTACAGTTTAGAAGTGAATTTGAGACTTGTGAAACAATGTTTAAAATAAAAACCAATGGGGACAACTAGGCAGTCAACAGGCTACAAAATAACCTCCAGATACAGTTTTATATATATATGCATATGCAGTTACAGTATAAAAAATGCTGTCATATCAAAAATCCGGACAGGTTTACCCTACATGCATTGTAAGACATGTATTTTTTGTGGTCATGCAGACTTACATTTAAAATCAGACATATTAATTGTCAAGTACCTGATTCTGTGAAAAGACTAACATTTTCTGCATACAATATTTCATTATTTTGCTTGTTTAAAACCAAGATATTGCTTGTTTGGCAATGACTACAGCAGCCATTGTGAAAGATGCACAGTTCTCCATGCATGAAAAAATCCAAGTATGCTGAAGGAAATCATCCAAAGCAGCTCAACTGAAAGAACAAGAACAGTACTACTCATTGCTAAGGGATCACTTGGCAGCATTTAAAGAGATGCCTACTGAAAACTAACAATTAAGAAAGAGGTTTTACTAAATCAAACAAAAAAAAAATACTGAAACTTTACTGTCTGAGAATAGAAATTAGCTTACTACAATTAAGAGATTTAAAATTTCTGATTCAAAGGTTATTGAAGACAAAGGAACCCACCCTAAAATGTAACTTAAATAGACTTTAGACCATGTCTTAAAATGGTGCATTTTTCTTCTCTGTAGTTCAGGTGACAGACAAAAGTATTTAAAGAAAAACCTCAAACCAACAGGTTGAAGACACAAACCCTTCGATCAAATAAATCTTGCTCTACATATTGGTGCTAACAGGACTTCTTCAGTTGAAAACAGTCTGCACATTACTTGTTGCAACACAATCAAAAACAGGTGTAAATCTTTAACTTGATCTTGGAAGGGGAAACTCAAATGCAGCTTCTCTCTCCCTATGGCACTGTGTATCCCTCCATTCTGTTACATGCACTTAAAAAGAAGTCAATGAACACTAAGTCTGCTCTTCCTCAAGGTGGTTGTTGCCAACTCCAGCAAACAGCATTTATGATGTTTGGCTACATTTCCTGTCAATGAGACTGCAAACTACCTTAGTCTTCATTCTACATCAAACATTAGAACAAAAGCCAAATTTAAACTTTACATTGAAGAGCATGCAAAAACATTCTTTAATTTTGCAGCACGGAAAAGAAAGTAAATGTCACTGTTTTCTTTAAAGAACTGAAACACTGAAGAAATTTGAAACAGGAAATTGAATAACACACACAGATCAATTTTATACATGAGAGAGAGATGTACTACAAACACAATATAAGAAACCCAAAAACGTATTTAAGTTTCTTTAGAAAAATTCAGAGTGAACAGAAGATACAGCTTCAGCATATTACACAATTCCCAAACTTAGTCTCAAATTAAGTTTGAAATGGGCACTTAGCAAGCATTTGCAGGGAGAATTACGTGGGGAATCCACGTCTTTTCATGTGCAATTGCTTAGCTTCTAATGCAGGTGTTCTCCAAAACACAAAAAATCAGCAGTTACAAAAAAACAGCAGGTGGTTGTTCCGGTTTTTAACAATCTTCTCTTAGTTTTTGCAACATGCAGACCCACGCATACAAGGTTACGGGAGTTGCTTTCACATCACTTAGACATATCGCAAAGATTCTCTCCAGAGCTTTCTCAAATAACTGAAATACCAGAGAATCCACAAAAAGGCCCATGTTTTTCTATATTTAGCGAAATCTCCTGGTCACCAGCAGCTGGCACCATGATCCCTTTGATACCGGACAGCTGCAGCCTCTCCAGCTCTGCCTTAATCACTGCACAAAAGAGGTATGCTTAGCAAAAGTAACAGTTTACGCAGCAACATGAACTTTTTTCTTTTCCTAGACAAGCATTTTAACAGATAAATTAAATATCACAACACCGCATGCTGCTAAAAGAAACTGGGGGTATTCACCATGGGCTCCACTAAAATGAGCTTCTCAGAAATTCCTTTGCTTACAGGTGATAAATAAAGTATATACCATCCCCTTCACCCACACAACTGTTTTAAACAGTTAACTATGTCACAAAACACTTTTCCACTCTGATTTTTTCACAAACTGAATTCTTAGCTTTCCTTATCTGAAGCAAGAGTCAACTTCTCCGTGCACTAGATTGTTGAGAAAAGTATTCTGGAATCTAGCACTGCTATCAGTGCTATGATAATTGCTGATTGCTCAAACAGCAAGTAACAAAAAAAATTTAAAAAAAAAGAAAAAAAAAGGAAAAAAAAAAGAAGCCAAAAAACCTCCTAGGATTTCAAAAGTATGACCCTGCTGCTAAGACCCCTTTCAGTTTCTGCATTTCAAACCATAACCATTGTTGCATATCCCAGAAGTACCCTTTATGGAGCAGAAACATATACTGATGTATTTAGCAGACAGGACATCTTTAATATCTCCAAATTTACACATCATACTTTTCAGAGAGGGAAAACAAATGCCAAGCTTAACAGAATAGAAAAAAGACCCTTCCTCATCAAAATGCAGCTATATCAAAGAAGATGAAGTCTCTATACCACTTTCAGCAAGAAAACAAATCACCAGAAGAGATAGTTCCCTGACATTAGTATTGCTGTTCTCAGGTTACTTTCTTTCCTCCCAAACAATTCAGAGGTTCTGCCTCAACTCCACCCCAGTCTGCCTCCTCCACGACTTCTTTCTATAGTTGTAAGGCAACATGAAAAACGCTGAAGACACATGTGCTACAGAGGTTACGCAAAAATATTCCACTCCGACCACTGTAACTGTGCCATTTACCCACACTGCTGCCAGAAGTTCTTGAATTAAGATAACTTAGATGTTATTTGGACACGTGTTTCTGTCAGTCCTATTTAGCTGTAGTGTCTAATTTGTCACATGATTGATGTTATATGATCTCTGGACTTTGCCAAAACACGTACATGTAAGAAGTAAGCACTTTGAAGAAGAATTTTTGAACTATTTATGTGTCCCCATTAAAAGTATGTTCAGACATATTTTATGTGAGCTTTATTTCAAGTCTTGTAGAAGACTGAAAATCTTTACTAGTAAGTTACTATATACTAAAAGCAGTGAACCAGGAAGAAGCTTATAGTAAATCAGAACTTTATCCATATTCTCAAAAACAGCTTATTGCTAAGGAGCAGCAGAATCTGTTGCTGCACAAAAGCACTGAACACAGTGCAGAATGTAAGCGTGAGGAAAAGGTCTCAAGTCCAGTTAGAGAACTCTGGGCTGAGAGGAAGCCATGTGATAACTGGAACATAAGCAGAGCAATTCCTTGGCAAAAACCAAGGGTGGCAGCCGACCAAAGCTGGTTAGTGACACCAAGCTGATTAGTGTCTCATTTCTACATACAAAAGTCAAGGGAAGATAAATAACTTCCCACAGGACACATGACATTGCCGCACTTTGGTTAACAGGGTGCACAATCACTGTGGAGTTGAGATTCCTATTAAAGCAAAGTGTATTTGGTTTTTGTAAACACTGTTCAGATCCCACTGTCCCTCTTCTTGCCTTGTATACCCAACCTAACATGCTGGCATTATTTCAAAGACTGAGGGGATGCCAAATTCACATTTCTCATCCCTGATGATCCATAAAGAAGGGCTCACGTGTTTATCATCGGATCACAAGATAATTCTTTGTACTTCTTTTTCTAAATGAAAGATGTCAAAGCCTATTAGAAGCAGTGGCAGTCAATGGAACCTGCCTAGAAAAAAAAGGCTGATTTTATTCACAAGCAAGCACTGGAGCTATCTGGGAAGGCTAAATTATTGCACACTAACTAATGTCTTCTTATGGAAATGGTTGACGAGAAATTCTATTACGTCTGTGGTGTTTAGATGACACCCTATCACTTGATCATTTTATTTATTTTATTTTGCAACCGGACATGCCTATCTCGTATTGGCCTTTTTAGCCACCAACGCGCTTGCAACAAACGTGGGTAGAGCCCTTCCCAAATCTTCGTTTGCGAAGCCTGGCCATGATGATCACTTGATGTCCTAAAGAACGCAAAATTCAGAAAAAAAAATATAAAACAGAGCTATGACAAATAAAGGTTGGAGTGAAAAGGTCAAACTGAAATAAGAATCTGTCAGAATTATATGGAGCAGCCTAAGAGATTGTGCAAGGAGTATTGGACAACACAGCCACTACTTTGCATGGTTACAGTGCCATGACAGACCATACTCTTGAAGGGCCATGAGTCACCTTAACCCATCTTCAATCAAACTGAGCAATCCAAACAAGTTTTTAAACCAGGTTCTGAATAACAAGCTGACAAAACAAAATCTTCCCAGGAGAAGGTTCACAGAACAACTGCAACCAGTTTCTCACACTGACTATGGTGGAGCTCCTGGATTGCATGGAAAGCTGGGACCATCAACACTGCTTAGGCAGCTCTGTCTGCACACACCGCAGTGCCAATACCAACTGTGTGCACCTCCATAGGGCCACAACCTACAACTTGAACTGTGCGCTCAAGTCAAACAGTTTACCTTATCTGGAATCAGGGCCATTACCAACACCAACAAATCCCTCCATGAGCCCGTTATCAGCTGCCACAGAAAGCTCTGGAGGGTCACTCTCTTCCCTCCAGTCTGCAGGCTCCAGCTTGTGCTAACCAGCTGTGAGATACTCTGCCTTCAACAGCAGCTTCCATCTCCACCATGTCATATCATCAACACTCTTCCCATAGGAGTGGCCTGAGTACTCTGCATAGGATGGAGAAAGAAGCACCAAAACCCAAAGGAATAACACAAGGAAGTTCAGATTCCCCTCTACAGAGCTACAAACTCCAAAAAAATAGGAAGAGACAGAAAAGGCTAGTGGGGAAGAACATGCTTGTCAGTACAAGTAGGCAAGACATATCTTTATACGCACACCCTGAGGATATGAAACAATTACTGTGAAAGTAAATTAAAAAACAGAAGGCACTTATAGTTCAAACAGAAACAGAACTACCTACCATACATTAACAGAGAAGTTACTAGATATTTATAGCCCTTAAAATGAAGAGACTCTGCTAACTTCCATTAGCATGGTTGTGCACTGCAGTCTGAACAGCAGTATGTACGAGACCACAGCTTGCCAGTGACTGATGGACTGTGACAGGGAGCTGAGTGAGCATCTTGAAGTGTTTTGTTTGCATATATCCTACAGGCAGCCTCATACCCAAATGAGAGGTGGTTTGAGTTGACCTTCCTTTATCCATCATGGCAGCAGCTTCCACAAGCCACACTTACCAACCCATGGCCAAAGCTAGCTAGTGGAAAAAGCACTTCACAAGATCTCCACCTCGACCTGCTGAGATGGGTGAAAAACACCTGTTATTTTCATGCACGTGGACTATATGGTAAGTAACCTGAGAGTAAAACAGACCTTTTTTACAAAACAAAGAGACCAGGCCCTGCACAGCCTTTAGGGCTAGTACCTAAAATTGTCTGTGATAATAGACAGCTTGGGAAAAACAACTACCTTTCATCACTCCAAAATACCCACACTAGACATGGAAAAAATGGACATAAACAGACCTACTTGGTATATGAAATCTAAAATTTCTTTGAAAACTATACAAAGAAAGAAAGAAAAAAACCCCAGTGGGTACATATTGGGAGATTAAAGCACATATTCTCAGAGAAATGAACAAAGTAACAATGCAGGAACTGAACTTTGTTCTTAGGACAGTTGAGTATCACTCAGCAAAATAACCCTGTTGGCTTCCTTAAGCATAGGCCTGAGCAGTGCAGACTCCCTTCAGGGATTACTGTACATTTGCAGTCTGAAAAGTTTGACTGCACAGGCAAGGAAGAACAGGTCAGGTGTTTACTGCTTTTTCTTTTGTTGCCTAGAGTCACGCATGATTCACAGAGGGTAAGTCAGATTCACCAGCTGAGCCCATGGGAAGATCCTCTTCCTAAAGATTACAGAAAACTAAACGTAACCAAGGCAGAAGAAAAACACAGATTGCACAAAGAGCTAAAACAACCTTGTACCAAAACTACTCTGCTCTCCAAATCTAAGCATCCTTCACATTCCCACTAGAAAGACTCACTGTATTTAAATTATTACCTAAAAGTCACAGCAAAACACCAAGACAGGCTGAGCACTGATATTAGCTGCCTCATTAAAGAATGTCCTTCTCACCACCCAAAATCCCCTTCTACTTACGTGATTTTCTTCTGTAATTGGAATAAATTAACCCCTAACAAAAAGCAGCTTTGCCTGGCAGGAGCAGTTGTGAGCTACACAGGCACAAAGCACTTGCTGTAGTATTCAAGGGCCCGGTTTGCTAGACAGCTGCGTTTTTTAAGATGATACAAACAGGAAAACCAGCCACCTAAGACGTTGCTAATTTAACTGACTTCGCTATCACCCGTTTATTTTGGCAGCGGAGCACTGAAAACACTTGAGCGTATCTCCACGTACTCTTATCACTCTGGAGACGGCAGCTTGCGTAGAAACGATAAGAGCCGTCCCTCCGAGCCGGCCCCGCTGCACCCCGGGCTGTCAACAAGCGGCTGGGGGGCGGAGGGAACCGCCGAGTGGCTCCCGTGCGCACCGGAGGACACCGCGCCCACAGCACTCCCGGGGCACCGCCGCAGCCGGGCGGGTTGCGGTGCCGCCTCTCGGCCCCGCCCGGCCCGCCGGGCTGACAGTGGCCACAGGGCTCACCCACCGGCCCTGGCAACAGCGGTCCGCCCCAGCGGACCCGGCAGGGCTCCTCATCCGGGCGCGGCGACCCGAGCCGTCCCCAGGAGCGCCCCCGCCTTTGTGTGCCGCGGCGGCGGCGCGGGGCCGGGCTTGCTCGAGCCCCCGGAGCGCGGGCACCGCCGCCCCCCGCCCCAGCCGTGCGCGCTCACCGTCGGAGCTGACGGTGTCGTAGGAGTCACCAGGGGCGGGCACCGCGGCCGGCTCCCGGTAGTCCACCCAGCTGAGCCCTTCTACGCTGTCGTACTCGGCGCGGGGCTTGTCCTCCACCGGCACCACAGTGAAGTGCGGCATGGCTGGCGGGGCGGTGAGGGCTCCCCGCGGCACCGCGGCGAGGCAGGCGGGACGCGGCGCGGAGCCGGCGGCGCATTCCTGCCCCGTGCGGTCACTTCCTCTCAGGAAACCGCGCTCCTCAACTCCACCCATTCCACTGCGAGCGCCGGGGCGGTGCAGCTTCTGCCGCCCCCGGGAGCGCTGGGCGAGCGCCGGGCGCGGGGGTCGCTCCGCCGGGCGGGCGCGCTCAGCAGCGGGGGTGCAGAGGAGGGGCCGGAGGCGGCGAGGCAGTGCGGGGAAGGGGGAGCCTTCGTCCCGCAGTCATCGTGACAGGAGCCGGAGCCAGGGGCGGCGGGAGCGGAGCGGGGCGGGGCGGGTGCCCGCCGCCCTCCCTCACGGGCGCTGCCCGGCCACCCCGGGGAGGAAATTTCCCTCTGCCGTGTCCCGGGTTCCCTCCCCCGCCGCCGCCATTTGCTGGGCAGGAGCGATGCGGGGAGGGGAGCGGTAGCGAGGCTGGGGCCGGCAGCGAGCGCTTCTTGCCTGGGCCCGGGTGGTCCTGAAACCGCCAGAGGGGCGGGGTGTTGCGGGGCAAACATCACCAACCGAGCCGCGGGCAAGGGGAGCCAAGCGCGCCAATTATGGATGTCACGGCTCCCAGCAGGCGGTTACTGCCCCGTCCGGGGCTGATGAAGCGGGCGCTGGCACCCCGAGAGTGGCGCTCGGTCCATGCAGGTGCCGGTAGCGGCAGCTGGACCCGCT
Organism: Lepidothrix coronata; assembly: GCF_001604755.1. Taxonomy (NCBI): domain Eukaryota; kingdom Metazoa; phylum Chordata; class Aves; order Passeriformes; family Pipridae; genus Lepidothrix; species Lepidothrix coronata. The sequence goes on from NW_016690290.1 coordinate 49,412, forward strand.
TTCTGTGCTTGCAGTGGCAGCACGCAGTGATTCCCCTTTGCCTGCCCTCGGCTGTGGCTGCATGAAACCCTCAGCAGGGACGTGGCAAGCGGAGCAAGCCCACGGGAAACATGGCAGCGCCAAAGGCGTGGGGGCAGCGGGAGTAAGAGCGCTGCCCCGGGGAGATTTGCATGCAGGCTGGAGCCGAGGGTGTTTGTAGCTGTATGCAAAGCACACAGTTGCTAAGACAGCAGACGGCCAGGGCTGATGAACTGTCGCCTCGCTGCAGAGGCAGGGGCCGGGGTGCACTATTGTTCTGTCCCACTCAAGGGAGGCAGTGGGGTGACACCCCCTCCCTGACGCCTCGGTGGCGGCAGGGTTCCTCAAGCCTGGGGCACGCCAGACTCGCAGCCTCCTATCCCCGAGAAAGCAAAATTCTATTTTGCCTTCACATTTGAAAAAGCTGGCACCAGCAATGGGTATCTTGGCCCTCATTTCGTGTATGGTAGCCTTCACATGGAGTTTAAACGTGAATTAATAGTTGATAATGCTATTTATTGCCTGTGTTTGAAAGATGGCCTTGACAGTAAAAAGATCCCTTTCTAATGTGTTGTGTAATCATCAGAAAAAAGCTCTAGGAAAACAGTTTGTGCATTTTACTATGGGCTGTCAACTGAAACTAGTTCTAGATTTTTTTTTTTACTAAAATACTCACTGATCAAGAAATCTTTGTACAGCGACAAGTTAATCCAGTAATAATATAAGTTTTGTCTTCAGATCACACAGGAGTCTATGGAAGGGTACAAAGCTTAGCGTGGAAGAAGAGTCTAGGACTAAACATTTCCTGTGCTCAGAACCACCTTATTTCCAGCTTTCTGAATTTGTCCTGCCTTTTTGACAAAGCAACCCCCAGGTCACTGGGAGAAAGAGAAATTTGTAATGAGCAGAAGAGAAACAAACATGAGGGAGAATGCTTTGTTCACGAGAACTAAGTCTACTTTTAATTAGGTGAGTTTTGAAATAAACATGAAGGATCCATGCTGTGGAATGACTGCTGCCAAGGGGGTACAAGTCTCTCAGTTCACTTAGCACCAAGTTGCTGGTAGACCACCTCTGGAGAAAGTCAGAGCAATTACACCTCTTAGTATTGATGAGACAGATGGAAAGACTTCTGTAAGACTCCTATGCTTTCATATAACCTACATTTTGCTTTTGTCTCTTTGCTGTTAGGGGAAACAAAAACGATCTTCATGTGGCCATATGTATCTATAACAGTGTCATCGGTTTTGGAGGAGATTGAAAAAAAAAACCAACAGAATTTCCTCTATTCAAAATTCATGGGTTTCGGCCTAGGGTGAGATTTTTTTTCCCCTCAGTAACCCTAAAATGAGCACGTTTTTAAATGCAGTCCCACTGTAAAGTTTTACTTGCCATTTCTGTGGGCAAGTTTGACCAATTTTAATAATCTAGAAAGCATATCTGGTAATTTTAGAAGCATTAGTTCTGACAGATGAGAAGCATCCTATTGCACCACTTAGTCCACTGTCCTATCTGCAGCAATATTTTTTCCCTTAGAGGAATGTAGAACAATGGGCCAAAAAATAGCATTTTCTGTTTTACCCTCTTTGGTTTAATTACATTTCATTAGTGTTTATGAAAAGTATGACCTAATAAGCTAAAGCCCAGCAAGAAAACAGGAAAATACGTAATTGGTAGGGAATAAATAATTTTATATAGAAAAAGATGATAACTCCCCATTAAGCCAGTTACTTCATGTTCAGTCGTCTTCTTTCCTGTTTTCCACTTTATAAAGCTTTTGAGTGGAAGTCTCTGGTCTAAGTAAGCTGCCCTAGATAAGAAATATGTCCCCAAAGTTAATGTTTTTAGAGTCATCAGGAAGAGAATTAGACTGGGCACTTCCTTCTCATCTTGCTTTTCAAAGCAGATGTGGCAAGGAGCTACTTTTCTTTAGGACCTTTCAGCTGGAAGCTTATACCTACTTAAAGCAGTTCGCAAATGCCCAGTGGCTTATTAATTAAGAACCGAACTGTGTCTTTGATTATATGACTTGTAGTTAATAACAATTTAAAAACAGTTCCTTCTTATCTTCCCTTCTTTCTGAATTTCATGAGGAAATGCCTAATTTTAAATAGTTTATTTTGTCTAACTAGGAAAATCGAGGCCAAGAAAAAATTATCACCCTTAGAATTAAATATGTCATGAAATTACAATTCAGTTTTGTTTTTTTTTTTTTAATTCATCTGTAAAATTATGTTGCCCCTAACATTGTTTGGGGCATAATACCTCAGAAGTTTAATTTTCTGTAAATGAAGCTTTGAAATACCTCATTGATGGAGTAATCTGCCCATTTATTGCTATCATTGCTGACTGTAATATTTATGTCCCCAGGCAGAATAAGTGGCCTGCTCAGAGGTATATACAGAGGATGCACTGCCCTAGAAGCCTGAAGGATAATCCATAACTGTTTATCCAAAATACATAAAACTTCTTGAGTGGAATACCTTTATTTTGGTATTTTAGATCATAATCGTATTGCATCTCTGTTAATACAGACCAGTATAATGCTCCTCTCTGTCAACGGGACAATCTATGAAACTGTGCTTTCAAACCATGGGAAATTCTAAACCATATAAGATGAAATGTCGTGGATCATCCAGTTAGTAGCATGGTACTGGCCCAGAAATAAAATACATTCTGTTAGAACAGAAATAAGGTTGCTGGCTAGAGGAAAAGTTGGCAGATTTATAGACAGCATAGATCTAGCATAGTAAAAAGATCTCTGGGAAACTGAAAGCCTGCTCAGTTAGCTCCCATACAGTTAAGCACAACACCCTGATACCTGGAAGTATTAAACACTTGCAAGATTTGAAGCCAACTTTTTTTTTACCAAGCATAGAGATATTTAAAAACTATGTAAAGAGAAAGGCTGGGATACACACAGCAGGGAATCTGTAACTGCTATTTATTGTTTTGAAAGATTTTTCCCACTGGAGTGGAACCTAGATGACAAGTAGCCAAGAGCTGACATCAGAAAAAAATAACAAAACAAAATTTGTCACTGCCAAGGTACAGCTTCCCTGGACATGAGGCTTGACAGGAATTCTGCAAGTTCATGACCAGCATTTCACCACAGTGAACTTCAATTTTCAGCACATTCCTGCTTCTCCACATCCAAGGATCACACCAGCTTGTGGACAAAGCAGGCCAGAAATTTGCAACCTGTCTGCAAAGGTTGTGACTAACAAAGACCAGGATCTAGTTTACCCATGACAAAGACAGGCAGGGGCTGGAAGAGGTCCTTTGGAGAGGACCACAACATGTACATGTACATGTGAAGAATGGGGGATGGTAGTCAATGCTTGTAGGAGACACAATGTGAAATCCTCCATGTGCCATCTCCAGGAGAAAAGTAAAGCAAGGAAAAGCCACATTATAGTAATACAGGAGCTCTTATGCTAAAGGCAACTGAAAATTTGGCTGTTCTGCTAGAAAATGTCACAGTTTAAACATTAAAAGACCACAAGAGGACACTATGATGCCACTTATCTTCAACATTTATTTACTTTAAGGAACTTCTGCTTGACTTGTAAAATTGCTTATAACTGTATTTGATACATGGAATAGCCATTTATAAAAAGATACCTTAATTTCATCTTTAGAAACTGAAAAGTTGCTTAGTCTTTTAGATATCTTTTTTTCCTACTCAACAAGGTTCTGTAAATTCAGATAAGAATGGTATCAAAGTTTTCTACAACAAACTTTTTAAACACTGCAGTAATTTTTTGTGTAGAATTCAGATGCTGGGAAAAATACTACTCAGTGTTTTATTGTCGTTTTTCTTTTACCTTTTTTTAAAGGGTCAATTTTCAGATCAGTTACATATTTAGCATGGATTGGTTTGTCATGGTGTATTTAATTTTAAATAAAGGGCTCAGAGAAAAAAACTGAGCGCAGGCCTAGATGAGATTCTTTAGATATTGAGTTTAACTACAGGACACTCAGGGAAATTAATCCAAATGGATTTTTCAAACTGTATTAAGCTTTTTTTTTTCAAATGTTTGTATTCCAGACTAAAGGGACCTTCTTTTGAATTGCCTGACAAAACCTGTATTAGCTTCAGTTTTAATCTCAGATATTTTGATCTTTATTTTGTTTCTCAGCAACAACCCTCGGAGGACATTGAATTTTTGCTTCCTAAGCTCTGTACTTTCCTTTCATTGCAGAGTTGGAGAAAGAAGTGCTTTATGAAAACATATAGACCAGGTGCTGACAATGGGCTTCAGAGGAAAATACCTGATATAGAGAGGAAAGAATCATCCTAATGGAGTTTACAAAACCATTTGGGGAGAAGCAACAGAAACAGAGCAAAATTAAGTGCCCTCTCACCTGAGTTATAATTGTTGAGGCCAGAGCCTTGATTAGAACCTGCAACATTTCTCTGATGTAAGCTAAATGTGGATCTTTGTTTACTTTGCTTTTGCTTCCCCTCCACTATTTGTTGACCCATGAGAGAAGCAACTGACCAGGTAAAAGAGGGGTTGGTTGTTGCTTTTGCTCTGAAAAAAAAACCAAACAAAAACTTCACAGGTTGTAGGAATTTCTCAAAAAGTGCAAAAAAAAAGTGCAGACACTGTGGAAAGAATTGACACCATTGCAATGAGTGCCAGGAAGCAGAACAGGCTACAAGCAGCTCGTCTGGTAATACTGGACTAAGCGACTGAGAGGTTCTGTCTCAGTCACCAAAGATCCTGGACATTTGTGAAGTACAAACATGGAACGAAAATGCTTCCCATTACCACAAATTTTGGTTTTCCTCTATTTCCTTCCCGTTTCCTAATGAAGTTATAAATAAACATGAAGGTTAGTAAAAATCTCTGGTTTCAGAACATAAAAAAAGTAAAATTATAGGAGAACCAAAACAACCATTCCCATCTCAGGTTCTTCTACGTAGGAGTAAAGTTTGTAGGTAAGGTAGCAAGACAAAAATTAAGATCAGATAAAAAAAAAAAAAAAGAGAAACAGTTCTTGAAACACTGAATCAAGCTTTCCAGAACAGTTCAAGAAGGGTTATCCAGCATCACAGTCTGAGATCATCACACGTGTGAGAAATGCTGTGAGGCAGAGGGTATTCTAAACTTGGTGCAGGCAACCTGGCTAGTTCCCCGTAAGCCTTGTTCTCCGTGGCTTGACCATGGGAATTGCTGCAGGTGACACACCATGAACTCACTGCAGTGACTGAGTCAGCCATGTTCCCTTTCCATAGGCACTTGCTTGGACAGGTTCAGCAGTATCTCAGTTTAGATGAGACTGACTGCCTGCATCCAGGATGCTCTAGGTTTAAACCTCCCTGACTTTCTCCTGCCTTCCAGGGAGGGGGCTACCTTCCCTCTGAAGAGTCCTCATGATACTCTGGCCTTCTTTCTGCAGCAGAGTTGCATGGTTCTTTTAGGGCTTCATGGACTTCTGAACATCTACATTGTTTGTGATATTACACCAGTATCCATACACAATTTTAAAAAATATTTTATTTAAGTTTCCTGTCTGTTTTGCCACAAGGTTACCAAAAGCAGTCAAACAAATAAGAGCAATACATTATAGATAAGACAAGTCATATTATCTGTATCTTTAAGAAAAGCAATATATATTTTTAATCTGTGCTGTAGCATGAAGAAAAAAGAGCAAAAATTAGCAGGCAGTAAAGTGACAATGTAGTATAAAGAAAACAGCTGGAAGGAATAAGGAAGCATCTTACATTTCAAGTATTAAATGAAGTAACTATCAGAGTACTAGTTCTATGAAAAGGGATCATGGATGGCAGTTTTCCAATCGCTTATGAACCTATTAGAAGAAATGCTCATGGGAAATAAACATTCCCTATTTAATTCATCATTTACCAGTAAAACAAGTTCTGATGCCAGTCAAGCAGTATCAGGAAGGCCAGACTTCTGAGTCAGTGCAGTAATTCCCCTTTCTAGATGCATAAGAAGGATCAGTATTTATTGAGAAACTGTTCTTAAAAACTTGGCTTCTATGCAACTAGATTGTTCAACACAATTTGTAAAGAATTTGGTAAGTGACAGGAGTATATTCAAAATATACTTATCAAGGAGACCATCCTAACAAAAGAATTAATGAAGCTTCATTTTGAAGCATGAAAGAACAGGGTTCTTCCGGAAATCCTACTTTTACATGGAATGCAGAAATGGATGGTAGGAACCGTCTCAAGTGACTCTAGAAAACAACTGACTTGCTGGTTTTCCATTCTGTTCGTGCTTAGCCTTCTCTTTCTCTTTCCTTAGCCTTTCTCTTCCCTTTCTCTTTCTAACACAAAGTTAGATACTTTGTGTGTTTACAAATACTGCCCTTAGATCAGCAGGACTTTTATTCTATAGTATTCTATTAAATTCTGTAGATTTCATATCAGTAAATAAAAGGAAAAAATCACAATTAACAGCAAGCATTATGAGAAGGCACTTACCAGCAAGCAGTGGGAACTGACCCTACCAAGAGGTTGTGCTGCCATCCTATAATTTCATCACAAATTTCAGTATATTTGATTGAAATGTCAGTTTTTAGCCTACCAAGAATAGGCCTATCTCAATATATGCTCTTCTCTATAACAGTAGCTTCTAACCTCACATACCTTGTGTATTTGAAAACGTGTTCCAAAGGCCAAAACAGCAGAAGATTTATAATAAAAAGGCCTCTTCCTAATCTTATGTCTAGGAATCCACTGGCAATGGTCTGATTTTAGCCAGCTAGAATAAAAATGAAATAATAAAACCTGTTACTGATAAGGATAATTGTTTAAATGAGAAAAAGACTTCTGCAACCCTCTGACTAGCTGGAATTCCTTCTTTGTCCTGGGTTGTTCTTGTTATCATCTTCATGAACATGCAGCAAACAGCAGTCCCCAAATTATAGAAAACTATCTACAACATTGCCTGTTCACCTGTACTTGAATACAGGAGATCTACTCCCACCCCTCATTAACTCTCCAGTTGCCCACTGTCCTGGTCAGGGTTCAAAAATAAGAGTTTAGTACTGCAGGATAGATCTCTAAAACTAGTGGTAGGCATGAAACCCAGATCAAAATAGCATTGTCTTCCATCTTGTCATCTTAAAAAACAAAACAAAACCCCAAGCAAACAAAAAAAAAATCTCTCTTCTCCATATAGGGTGGTCTCCTCTGAATAAGTTATCACCTATTGAAGAAAGTTGTATAATTTAAGGAGTAATATCTGAAAATATCTTGGCATATCTGTCTTAATCATGATCTCTACTTCCTGTGTGGAACTGCTGATTCTGTACTCCAGTATTTATACCAAGTGCCACAATACGGGTGCCAAAACTATATGTTGTGTATTACAGAATTCATTAGATCTGGGTACATTTTATTAACAACGTTGGTCCTGGTCTAGCCAAGAGGATACAGAATTTATAACTTCAAATTCTAAATGCTTTTGATACATCTTTTCAAGTTTACAGGTGAATTTGTAGAAATTATATTGAAAATTTAGTATAAAGCTATACTTATGCATTAACAAAATGCAAAAAGATAACTAGTTGCATTGCAAATTACTCCATAAATCTCTCTCTAGACTCCATAGATGTTATGATTCATAATACAGCACTAAACATGATACAAGTGTCAGACTAAAGGGTTGTGCCACAGAAGGAAATACAAAGGACCTGGCTGGCTCAAGCCGAGGATTACGTAGGTCGAGGCGACAGGAATTTTGTACTTCTTGTAGAGTTTCACTTTCACCTACGTCCATTACTCCACTAATGTTCTGCACCTACAAAAATTCAAAAGGTTGCCCCTGAAAGCCAGACTGGCGCAACACCAAAAGCTTTATGCAGCTAGCAAATTCAATGCTATTTCAAGTTACCCAGCTCAAACTATATTGCCAAACCACTTCTGAATGTGAGGAAATCAACATCATTATTCCATTGTTTGCATTCCTATCAAACACTTCCCAAAATTCAGTACAGATACATTGCAGGCAAGAGTTACAGGTCTGGCTGCTCTGTCTTGGCTCCCTCCCTCCACATATGGATGCATTAGCCAGTAAACCTTAAGCAAACAAAACCATGATCTTTCTTCCCTGAACTCTCAAGACATGGTTTCAACATTTCTAATTTAGAAGGAAAAATAAAATTATTAAATCTCACAGATTGGAAAGGTGTGATGAATTTGAGCCTCCTCATAATGTCAGTCTACCACCTGATGAACTTGTCATTATGTAGATATTTTGGCAGATTAACTAGAATAGTACAAATTTCCCTGATTTTTGTTCATCTAACATACCTAGAAGGACAAGTGGAAGAAAGGCCACTGTGAAATATATGCTGTCTATAAGGCTTTGTGTATAATATCTACTTACTTATCACTGTAAATAAAAACAGCAGGAGGAAGCAGTCTGGAAATTTCAACAGAGGCATGTGAAAAAGTTACCACTGAGGGAGTCCTTACTCTTATATGGTCTCCTTCCTCATCCTTTTGGATTTGCTTCTACCATTTACGTTCGAAGCTCATTGTTATCTAGTTGTTGTGTTTATGGCCTATTAGTGATCTGGTCGTGGCATGAGCCTTTTGGATAGCAGCCCAATCCCATGACAAGAATTAGATTGATTTGCAGGAGTCAACATTCCTTACTGCACCAGCGAACACAGCCAGACTGTGATGCTGGTACATCCGCAGTTTCTCCAAACCATGAAATGATTCTATTTAGAAGTCACTGATGTGGACTTATCAGATTACTGCAAAGGGAGAAACTTCCAAAGAGCTTTGTCTGCTCTCTCTCACTTTCCTTTATTCTGCTAATGCTCTCTTGCCATCTTGGTTTCTTTCCCAGCATTTGGAATCACTGAATTAGGTGCTTACATTCCCTCATATCTCTCTCACTCACTCAACAACAACAACACCACAAAAAAAAAAACAAACAAAGAAAAAACCCACCCAAAAAATAAACAACAGGGCACCAACTGTTCCTCTCTCCCTCTTAGTAAGAATCAAGATTCAGTTTGGGTTTTAATCTTACATTTTCCACTTCCCTGAAGACACGGAGGAAGTTTTCCCTTAACACTCCTTTCAGTTCCGTTTCATTCCATCCTCTTCTAAGAAGTTCCTCAATCAAAGAAGGGTATTTAGAGACATCTTCCAATCCCTCAGGGAAACTGTTGGCAAAAGTCACACAAGAACATTCAACATGCATCACTGAAAAAATTTAGAAAAAGATTTTTAATTAGTCTTTTGCACATATTGACTTTTGGATTGAGCTCACTTTGGACCCAATTCTTCCTTTCAGAATTCAAGTGACAAACAGAAGCAGGACTGGGACACAACAAAAGGTTTTTTCTGCACATAGGATTCCATAAACAGAACACAACTTGTATTCTGGAATGAAGATGCATAGGCATAATATATAAGCATGTGTATGATGTAGGCAAAACAACAGCATGGGAAGATATTAAAACAGAACAAAAGGGAAAAAAGAATCCAACAGAAACTCATGTGTGCATTAATCCACTCTTTATATCTGGCCTTTAGAGTAAGAGGAAACAGCTGCATCACAGATGGAGTTGGTGCAATGCACCTGTGTAACAGAACAAAAGGAAACTTGCAAACACGTGATGAGCAGAGGAGTTGCAGGCAATTTTGTAGACTTTGTTGGTTGCAAAGTAGTTTTTCCAAAGGGAATATAATTAGAATAATAATATTGGTTTGAATTCAGCTATTTAGGAAGTGAGAAGCAACCTATTTAGAGCCTTCTACTGAAGAAATTACAATAAGCGAAGTTGATCTATGTCTTGTGCTAATTCTTGTCAGAATAAAAACAAATAGAAGTAAGAAGTTGCAAAACCTGCATTAAAGAGCTGTTTAAAATTCTATTTTCATGAGACTGTGACATTGTTTTGAGATAACTAATATTTTTGTTATTTTCTGTTCTGTGGATGGGTGGTGATAAGCATATCTCAAGAAATCTGTACTACCAGGAGTTAGGACCTTAACCACTCCACCACCAATTTGACTGATGATCTTTGAGAAAATGCATGCAATAAAATGTGTCCTTTTGTTGCAAACTGTGTTTTTATTTTGAACGTTACAGCTTCAGACCTATGGCTAGCTATCATGGGAGCAGACACACTGGATCTGTGATCATACTTTTCAGATGTGAGCCTGACTCTGACTTTCATTCCCAAGCATATCTGACCCCAGAAGAAGGAAAAAAAAAAAAAA